>NC_050529.1:24551218-24597078 GCF_002922805.2 Oryzias melastigma
AAGGTGAGCTGACACCTGTGCTCAGGTGAGTGTTTATGGTTTCCTAATGTGGATAAAGATGGAATGTACAAAGGGGGAGAGCACCCGGGAATCCCCACGCCAAGACCCCCCGCCGGGCCTTTTGATGCTTTCAAATATGCGGGACCAGAAGAGACACATTGAAACACTAAATTATTACAGAAATGTGTCAATAATTATTTAAAATTGGTAGAAAATAATTAAGACTAAAAATCAATAAATAAAAGTTTAAATATATGTGGTATTGAAATTTTAAAATAGCCATTAAAAATCATATTTAAATATTTCACGGCCTGTTTAATGATTTCATGGTCCAGTGTTGGTTGGAGGCATACAATTTAGAAAAATACATTTAATATGAAATTTTAAATAAATGTGTCATTAATTATTTAAAATTGACATTCAATAAATACAAGTGGAAATCAAAAACTAAATATTTAAACATATGTGACATTAAAATATCAAAATGGCAATTACAAAGAACATTTAAATATTTATGACCTATTAAATTATTTCATGGTCCATTGTAATGACTAATTGAAAAGGGACAAATTGAAATAAATATATTTAATATGAAATTATTGAACAAATTTCTCTTTAATTATTAAAAATTGGAAATAACTAATTAAAATTTGCATTAAATGTGCTACTGTTAAATCAAAATTCAATTTTAAATCATTTAAGAAACATGTATTTATTTCCTGTTTTATTCAATTACTTCATGATTGTTGGGAGTTGGGATAACTGAAGGCGAGCACAAGGAAAGATAAAACAATGCAACTGTTTAAAGAGTCTGTTGACCTCTATAAATGATGCTTTAAAAGTGCTGTCTGTTGGCAATTGCTAAATTATTGATAAATTAAAATAAACTTGTTTAATTCTTGAAAATATAGTCAGAAACAGTCTGTGTGCTGCCCCCTACAGGTTGAATCGAGGTATTACAGTTACATTTTGTGATTGGTCAAACCACGTAAGTTTCAGAAGTCCGATGTCATGATCTGCAGCTCCAGTAATGATAACAGTCCTGTTCCCTAGCTCCACCATCTGACTGGATTTACATAATTTGGCTGTGGGCGGAGTCAGCCTCCAACTTCCCTGTTTGGGTACCCTTTAAGTTGAAAAGAAACTGTGGGGGAAATCAAATGTGGAGAGCAGATGATGATGGAAGAAATCAAAAATCTGGAAAATCCCTTGCATGAAATGGAAAAGACCAAAAACTCTGACTCTTATCTCTGTGCAGACCGACTTGGATACTGAGGAGCTGAAAACAGTCTCTGGAGACTGATGCAGAGGCTACAGAGATGAAAGTTTCCGTGCAGACTGACTCTGTGAATCAGAAAGGGATCACCAAAGAGAGAGAAGCCACAAATCCCAAAACACAGACCAGACGAGGAAAGCTGGAGAGTCCTTGTAGTATAGTTAAGTATCACGAGATAGAATTCAATTCAATTCAATTCAATTTTATTTATATAGCGCAAAATCACAAAGGAATTTGCCTCATTGGGCTTCAAAATATGAACAATTATAGTCCTGCAGTATCTTAGCTGCTCCTAGCTCTGCTCTTTTCTGGACTGAGATGTCTGAGGTCTTTCCAGGGATCTGCTGTAGCCACTCCTCCAGTTTGGAGGTTCCAGACCCGAGTGCTCCAATTACCACGGTCACCACTGTCACTTTCACCCTCAAGCTTTCTCCAGTTCCTCTCTGAGTCCCTGGTATTTCTCCAGTTTCTCATGTTTCTTCTTCTTGATGTTACCATCGCTTGGTACTGCCACATCCACCACAACGGCTTTCCTCTGTTCTTTATCCACCACTACAATGTCTGGTTGGTTCTCCATTACCATCCTGTCCGTCTGGATCTGGAAGTCCATCAGGATCTTTGCTCTCTCATTCTCGAACACTTTCTGAGGTGTTTCCCATTTTGACTTTGGGGTTTCCAGTCCATATTCTGTACATGTTTCTGTATATTATTCCAGACACTTGGTTGTGGTTCTCCATGTTTGCTTTCCCAGCCAACATCTTCCACCCTGCAGGTATGTGCTGGATTGTTTCCTCTTTGCCCAGCCTACACCTTGGGTCTCGTCTGGTGTGGTGGATCTGAGCCTCTATCGCTCTGGTGTTCAGAGCTTGTTCCTCGACAGCCAGGATCAGAGCTCAAGAAATTGTGTTTTTCTCCAGAGATTTAGACATGACAACAGCTAAACAATTCTGCAGAGCAGAGCAAAGTTCAGTTCTTATTTACAGAAACATTACTGGATTTTTTTTAATTTATATTTGTTGCAGTTGATTTTAGGCACAAATCATTTTGTTTATTTGCTCATTTGTGTCTTGGTGATTTTTTTAAGAGATGTGATTAAAAATGTTAATACCGGAAGTGATTCGGCCGCTGTCGGACGTGATTGCCTATCACTGCTGTCCTTCAAGCATCTGTTCAGCCAATCGTCGCCAAGGATCTGCGTGAGTGTTCCCGCCCTCCACAGGCGCAACTCGCCTGGAAAAAGCGGAGGGTCATTGTTCATCTTTGGAACAGCGAGTCATCGTAGATTTGCGGGATCATTTCCGCTATTTCAGCTCCGCTGACTGACCGCGTTCGGAAGCAGGAACCGCCGCGGACAGAGCCGATGGACCCCCGGACCGCTGGACCTGCTCCCTCCCGCTCCGCCGCACAAAGCCTGTGAACAGGCCGGCTCTTCTCCTCACGGCGGCGGACGATGCTCAAACATGTCGGGGAATCACTACAAAGGCCACGAAGTCAGCTGCTGCATCAAATACTTCATCTTTGGATTCAACATCTTGTTCTGGGTGAGGCGCTTGTTTCCCCTCTGAGTCTTTTGTTCGGGTCGGGCTGGTTGCGTCATGACAGGCGGAGGCCCCAGTCCTCCTCCCGGGACCGTTATCTTTCCACGATCAGCTTGGTCCCGACTGACCGACCGACCGACCGACACACGCACCGACCGGCATCCGGGCAGACTACCGCTGTTCAGCTAATCGGCTTTGATCTGGAGGGGGAGGGGGGTCTATCCCGCAGGTCTGGACACTATGTGACATGACGTCATAATTACCGTGCGGGGCAGCAGGTGCTGCGGGGAGAAAGCGAATGAGGGACCGTTATAAGAGCGGCTGCAACTATTGCTAATGCAGCAACTGTTTCTGCAACAATGCAACCATTGCTGCAACAACTGCTGCTGCAGCAACTGTTTCAGCAACAATTGCTGCAACAACTTGTACTGCAGCAACTGTTACTGCAAGAATTGCATCAACTTTTCTGCAACAATTGTTTCAACTACTGTTACTGCAGCAAGTTTTTCTGCAACTATTGTTACTGCAGCAACTTTTTCTGCAACAATTGTTGCAACTACTGTTACTCCTGCAAGTTTTTCTGCAACAATTGTTGCAACTATTGTTACTGCAGCAACTTTTTTGCAACAATTGCTGCAACTACTGTTACTGCTGCAACTTTTTCTGCAACAATTACTGAACTACTTTTACTGCAGCAACTCTTTCTGCAACAGTTGCTGCAACTATTGTTACTGTAGCAACTTTTTCTGCAACAATTGCTGCAACTACTGTTATTGCAGCAATTATTTCTGCAATAATTGCTGCAACTACTGTTACTGCAGCAACTTTTTTCTGCGACAATTGTTACTGTAGCAACTTTTTCTGCAACAATCGGTGTAACTTATTTTACTGTAGCAACTTTTCTGCAACAATTGCTGCAACTACTTGTACTGCAGCAACTGTTTCTGTAACAATTGCAGCAACATTTCTGCAACAATTGTTATTTCAGCAACTTTTTCCGCAACAATTGCTGCAACTACTGTTACTGCAGCAACTTTTTTTGCAATAATTGCGGCAACTACTGTTACTGTTTCTGCAACAATTGCTGCAACTACTGTTACTGCAGTAACATTTCTGCAACAATTGCTGCAACTACTTTTACTGTAGCAACTTTTTCTGCAACAATTGCTGCAACTATTGTTACTGTAGGAACTTTTTTTGCAACAATTGCTGCAACTACTTTTACTGCAACAACTTTGTCTGCAACAATTGCTACAGCAACTGTTTCTGCAATTGTTACTGCAGCAACTTTTTTAGCAACAATTGCTGCAACTACTGTTGCTGCAGCAACTTTTTTGCAACAATTGCTGCAGCAACTGTTTTTGCAACTATTGTTACTGCAGCAACTTTTTCTGCAACAATTGCTGCATCTACTTTTACTGCAGCAACTTTTTTTCAGCAACAATTGCTGCAACTACTGTTACTGTTTCTGCAACAATTGCAGTAAAGTCCTGCAACAATTGCTACACCAACTGTTTCTGCAACTATTGTTACTGCAGCAATTTCTCTGCAACTACTTTTACTGCAGCAACTGTTTTTGTAACAATTGCTGCAACTATTGTTACTGTAGGAACTTTTTTGCAACAATTGCTGCAACTACGTTTACTGCAACAACTTTTTTTGCAACAATTGCTGCAACTACTGTTCCTCCAGCAACTCTTCTGCAACAATTGCTACAGCAACTGTTTCTGCAACTACTGTTACTGCAGCAACTTTTTTGCAACAATTGCTGCAACTACTGTTGCTGCAGCAACTTTTTTGCAACAATTGCTGCAGCAACCCTTTCTGCATGCACTTTCAGTGTATACTTATAGTACACTTACACAATACTTTTTCTAAGGGACAAGATCCAATGTCCTGCATGATCTTTTAGTCCCGTTCAGAGCTGTGGAATCGTAGGAAAGTAATACTGCACTTCCAGCCTAAAAGAGAGAGGCAGGCATGTAAATATTAATCGAAAAAGTATTTACTGACAATACTTTCTTTAAGTGAAACGTGTTTACTGTTGGAAATGTACTTACAGAAATATTATATTTAGTATTTCTGTAAAAAATGTGAATATACATTTTATAGTATTTCATTTATTTTCCCATTGTAAAAATGTTCATTCAAAGAAAATCTTGGCAGTAAATGACTTTTAAATAAATATTTACTGATTAACCCTTTAACACCGGAGCTGCAGTGTTCATGTTTTGATTTTCCTGTAATTTTTCAACCGTAAACACGATAATTCCAGCAGATTCTGACGGAGCTCATCGAGCCGCTATTCTCGGTTGAGGAGTTACATATGTTAAAGATTTTGCGTGAAAGTGTCACCAGCGCCTCAGGTGTTAAAGGGTTAACAGGTTTTAGTCTCTGAAATTGATGGTTTGCTGTATTTCTTGTGATTTTCAACAATAACAATAAAAGTACATACACATATATCGAGTCAATTTAGGATGATATTTCACTAATTGATTAGAAATGAAATGATAGGTTCTTCTTGATGTTATAATTGCTCTTAATCTTCACTTATCATATTTGCACTGATACAGACAGTACACACATGACACAGTGAGTCCATTAAATATAATGATTGTAAACGGAGACTCTTCTAGACCCAGGAGGCCACAGATTTCTGCAGACATTTGCATGGTTCCATTTGCATGGTTCCTGTTAACGTCATGTGACTTGTTCCTTTGCAGCTGCTGGGCATGGCTTTAGTTGGAATTGGACTCTGGGCATGGAGTGAGAAGGTGAGTTTATAATGTGGGCATTATAAAAGCCAAGCTTGACCTTTTAATCTGTACATTAAAGACTGAATGTACTTCCTAATTTCCCTGACAGCAGACCTGTATTTGCTAAAGGAGAAGCACTTATTTATGTCCAATAAATACCATCAATCCAGTGAGGAAAAAAAAGAGAAAATTCATCTGGATTCATTTGATTTTCTACTTAAAATGTGTTGATTCATTTCAAATGGTTCCAATCCTTGAAGCTTTGTTACAGCCCCAATAGACACACCAGACCAAAGACTAAAAGGAGGACCATAACATATGAAACCAGATACAAAGATCATAAGGAACACAGTCATTGATAAGGAAAAGAAACTGTCCTGTAAAGCAAAAAGTAGCTACTGTGCTGGTTGAAACAAAAGCAATGCAAAGAAAGGAATTGGGACCTCGGCCAAACGTAAAATAACTACTGACCCAGCCACCTGACCGTCAGAATCAGCAGCTCCCTGCTAAGGCTGCTTAATATGATCTAATTAACAAAAAGAAACGAAGCAAGTCCACAAATAAAGACTGCCAAGGTCCATCCTCCAAACTAAAATAACAAAATCCAGCAATGTAAGACTGCTGAGGACATGAAGAGGAAAAAGAGGCCCAAACAGACCAGCCCACCTCTAACTCAGAGACCTGCTGCTCCTCTGGCTTAAATACCTGGCAGGTGCTGATCAAGATCATTAGCTCCACCCACCAGGTGAGCAGAAGCCGTAACAAGCTTAGAGATGGATGTTGGCAAAGACGGCTCCAAAATGAAAACAGAAATGTTGCCATGGCCTTTTCCTTTAGAGTTCAGGGTTTTTGGAATTGTTTCTGGTCTTGTGAGAACTTTGACACTGTTGTGCTCATTTTTGTGCAGTTCTGGTACACAATCACCTTCCGACTATTGTTTTCTGAAAAACTGATTGAGTTCCAGGGAAAATGCTCTTGGAGAAAAAGCCTAATGTCAACTGAAATGTTGTTCTTTTTTATGAACACAAGATAATTAGCATGTATTGTTAGTAGCAAGCGGTGACACAGGACTGCAGAACATTTGGCTCACAGCCTTAAACTCCAGTCGTCACTGAGCACGCTCCGTCTGTCCTCCAGGGGGTTCTGTCCAACATCTCCTCCATCACAGACCTGGGGGGTCTGGACCCCGTCTGGCTCTTCATGGTGGTTGGAGGGGTCATGTTCATTCTGGGCTTTGCTGGATGCATTGGAGCTCTGCGGGAAAACACATTTCTACTGAAGTTTGTACGTTGAATTTTGCACTCGGCACCTCAACCAAAACGTGTTGGACTCTAACCGCTCCGACCTCCTTCTTGGTAGTTCTCCGTGTTTCTAGGAATCATCTTCTTCCTGGAGCTGACAGCTGGAATTCTGGCGTTTGTCTTCAAGGATTGGATCAAAGACCAGCTTAACCTTTTTATTAACAACAACATCCGGGCTTACAGAGATGACATTGACCTACAGAACCTCATCGACTTCACTCAGGAATATGTAAGTCACAGAAATCTTCACTAACATGACCAGTTTTCCATCACAGGAGGATGTTCTTCACCTTATGACTGATGCACCAGCTGGAACAATGAAAGAACATAAAGATACTGACTGTGGAAAACAAGCCGTTCTAGAAATCTTCTCTTAAACTCCTAACACATGAGGATCTGTTGCAACTATCTGGGTAGCTCTGAGGTATTTGTGCAGGAAGGGATTTCCTTTGACTGGGCAGAGAGCAGCCATGACGGTTAGAGCTCATGTTCCCGGGTGGTGCAGTTCACTTTGGATCAGAACCTCTTGTGTTTGCAGTGCTGGTAATCAGCACCACTTTATGTCAGCTGCATTAAAAAGGGAATGACACAAATGTGAACACAGGAAACCATAAAGACAGAAGGCTTTTCTCATCCTGTTAGCCAACTGGTCGACCTCTAGGATGAAGGTCCAGGCTTGTTGGTTCATTAAAGAAGGATTATAAATTATAATATATAAGTTCCAATTGTAATTTGCTAATGAACATAAACAGGGCATCAGAGTGGAGCAGACTCACCGTGTGCATCTGTTGATGCATCCATGCTTTGCTTTAGTCTTTAGGACTGGTTGCAGTCCTGTGGTAGAATGGCTAATGTCCTCTTAAATCCAGTTCTAAAACCATGGTCTGTCCTCAGTGGGAGTGCTGCGGGGCTTTCGGAGCGGACGACTGGAACCTGAACATCTATTTCAACTGCACCGATGGGAATCCCAGTCGGGAAAAGTGTGGAGTTCCATTTTCCTGCTGCACTAAAGACCCAGCGGTAGGACTGCACACACTAAATGAACGCCAGGACCTGTTTGTGAACGCGTTTAAAGGAACAATGACTTGAAACAAACTTCTTTAAACTCCAGGAGGACGTGATAAATACTCAGTGTGGATACGACATCCGAGCCAAACCGGTGAGTCCTCTGTGGTTTCATTCAGCCCCCAAAAACTTCTACAACACCCACCACACTGACGTGTAAGCAGCGTGATCCACCCCAAAACATGAGAGTCGAGCCCAATTCCAGGCAGAAAATACATTATTTACAGCGTATTTTCCTGCAGAGTCAAGCAGCTGGTGTGATCCTCAGAAAGGATCTGAAAGGAAGTCACATTTTCCAAATGCTTTACTTTAGGGTTCATCACATTTGTGGGACTCAGTTCTGGTTAAAGTGGAGTCCCAGGACGGTGGACCTCCTGAGAGCATCTCTCCATGTGTGTCTGCAGAGATAACGGGACGTTTGTGCTTTCAGGACTCGGAGCAGAAAGACTACATCAATGTGAAAGGCTGTGTGCCGCAGTTTGAGAAGTGGCTCCAGGACAACCTGACCTTGGTGGCTGGTATTTTCATTGGAGTGGCCCTTCTGCAGGTCAGCTCCACCCTGGGGATTTCTTTTCTGAAAAGTGAAGGTAACAGGCCAGTTTCTATTTATGCTTATGTGTGTTTTTGTTTTTTCTTCACAGATTTTTGGGATTTGTTTGGCTCAGAATTTAGTGAGTGACATCGAAGCAGTGAGGGCGAGCTGGTGAGGAAACTTCTGTCATGATTAATACCAGTCTGGATGCATGGTTCTGTGTTCAGGGATTGTGAGAACACCTGCAAACGCTAGGTGGCAGCACACACTGTACTTGAAGCTGGAACTGATGCAGCAGGTACAAAATGTTGTCTGCTCATCGGCCTCTCAGTAACCGCAAACATCTGAAGTGAGAAGTGAGACACATCTTCTGGTAGGAAAGACCTCAAAAACGAAAGGAATCCGATTTTACAGCCACATTTAGAAAGTAGACCAGCTGGACGTAGAGACTGAAGGAATGTACATTCATAAGTGACCAAAGAACTGTCACATTTGTTACCATGTGGGGTAAAACAGGAAGCATCTCAGGACAGAAGAGAATGTGGACCCCACAGCATGCTTTCAATGCAGAACCATCAGGTTCAGAAAACAAGTCTGCTCTCGTACCTTAAAGCTGGTCAGATCTAGAGAGGCGCAGAACAGAGTTTTAGCTGTCCAACATGAAATCCTCACGCACTGATGACAGGAAACACAGAGGCCCTGCAACAGACGGCTGAGCTCTTCAGGGTGAACCGCCCCTTTACCCAACAGTAGCTGGGCTGTCTCCAGCAGCCTGGTGACCCGATTCAGAAGGTTCTGAAGATGGATAGATGATGGATGGATGGATGGATGATGGATGGATGGATGGATGGATGGATGGATGATGGATGATGGATGGATGGATGGATGGATGATGGATGGACAGATGGATGGATGGTGGATGCATCCAAGCAGATGATGGATGGATAGATGGATGGATGATGGATGATGGATGGATGGATGATGGATGGACGATGGATGGATGGATGGATGGATGAATGATGGATGGATGGATGGATGGATGATGGATGGACAGATGGATGGATGGTGGATGCATCCAAGCAGATGATGGATGGATGGATGGATGGATGTTGGATGATGGATGGATAGATGGCTGGATAGATGAATAGATACATGGATGATGGATGGATGGACAGATGGATGTATGAATGGATGGATGGTGGATGCATCCAAGCAGATGATGGACAGATGGATGGATGGATGTTGGATGATGGATGGATGGATGTTGGTTGTATAGATGGATGGTTATAATATTTGGTATTTTTGCCTGTCATTAGAAGTTCAGTCCTAACTTAACACCATTGACTGTATATAGAGACGGACAGAGCAGGTGTGACACCACCCATAGAAATGCCTATCCTCCGGCTCCAGTCAAATTAAGCTGATTCCGTTGCCAGTTTTGGGATAAGGGCACTGCCATTTGAAGTCAAACAACAGTGATTGGTCTGAGTCGATCTGAGTCACGTTTCTATGGCAACTACTGTCTTCAATCATGAGTGAGCTTGTTTGAAGTCCACATCCTTTCCACTGAAAGCAGCTCAGAAGAATCTGTCAATCAAACGTTTGGGGTGGGGCCAAGAAAAGGAGAATTATCAAGAAGATGTTTAGAAAAATGTATCAGAGTGCCTGAGGATCAGCTGTT
The DNA here is from genome assembly GCF_002922805.2 of Oryzias melastigma. Classification (NCBI taxonomy): domain Eukaryota; kingdom Metazoa; phylum Chordata; class Actinopteri; order Beloniformes; family Adrianichthyidae; genus Oryzias; species Oryzias melastigma. The sequence goes on from NC_050529.1 coordinate 24,561,368, forward strand.
TATTTCTCTATAGAAGTCTTTGGATTTTGACTTTCTGGGACTTCCTCTTTAAATGTGAGGGGGCTGGACCAGTCAGTCCAGTCTTCTATATACAGTCAATGCTTCACAGTTACATTAGTCATGTTCTAAAGCAGGGGGGTGTCCAAAGTCAGTCCTCGAGGGCCGGTTTTACTGAAGCTCTTTATTGGCCAAACACCTGATCCAGGTAATCAGCAGCAGATAATGCAGGATTCTGGAAAACCAGCAGGATGCCGGAGGAGCCGGAGGTCTGGATCTGGACACCCCCGACATAATGGCTTCTGAAAAACCTTCATAAGACACTCAGAAGTGGCCTCATGGCATACTTCAGATATAATGACAGTGAAGGATTATTCAAGAGTATTCAAAGTTCTCCAGCTGTGTGGTCAGACTCCCCGCCTGCCCGGGAGACGACTGAAGGATTGTTCTGCCTTGATGATACCGACACTCACCTCATCCTCATTCTTCCTCCTCCATGCTTCATCAGGGTGCCCCCCCCTCTCATCATGCGTCGACTCCCACCACAGTGCAGCAAGAAATCCTCGGCTTACTACTCATGAGACTCACGGTGTGTGTGTGGTCCTGAAGGACTGCGTTGTGTGGTCTGGTCTGGTGTTGTTCTGTGTTCTAGATAGTGTAGAAAATGTCAAGCTGGTGGGTTTGTGTAAAAACCAGAAGCAGACTTTATTTAGAAGAGAGAAGCAGAGGCTTCACAGAGATGATCAGAGAAGGGAGTGGAGAAACGAGCAGGAGAATCCCACTGAGCCCTTCACACTCATTCATTCACACGTACCTTCAATCCAGGACTCCACCTACTTTAGCATCACTTTGAGCAGAAAAAAACTCTGAAAAATGTTTTCTTAAATAAGTGGAAATAGTCTCAGTTTTGTTATAAAAGGGATTTTTGTTATTTGACTCTACTAAAGGATTTACCATTTAAGATGATCTTTTTTAATGCAGACATAATTTACACTTAAACTACATTAATCCTGTTAATATTTGCTAAAAGACTTGTAGTTTAGTGAGTTTAGCTTCAACATCAACAGCTTATTTACTGTTCAGCCCTGATGTGGTCTCTAGTTCAGGTTGTGTTGAAAATCTGCTGGTTTGTCAGCAGAGCAGCTGCTGTTCTGAGACTCTTGAATCCATCCTGATCTCACAGATCTCACTCCTCTGACTCTAAAGGGATGTTTTGATGCAATCGCTTTTGGACACTGCAGTGTCTACCCAGTAAAGAGATTGATGCGAATCTGTTTCCTTATAAAGTGTAATAAACACAGGAATCTTTGAGGATCTAAATGACTGAAATGTTTTTTTCTCAAACACAACCCTGGTGGAAAGATGTCCGTATTTTCCGGAGTATAAGTCGCAAGAGCATAACATTTTATCAAGAAGAAGGAAACCAGATACCCGTCTCTGGAGTTTAGGTTGCACTTTTGGGAGAAAAGTCTGACGTTTCAGAACAAATCCACCAAACCCAGTGTAACTAAAATATAAATAAATAAAATCAAGAATACTAATCTTCTGATCTGTATAATAAAATATCAAAGTTTAAGAGGAAAACAATCAGATTCTCTTCCATGATTGTTTGGATGATACTTCTGCTGTCAGAAGCAAATACTCAGATACAGCACCCTCTGGTGGTTATTAGAGGAAACATCTGCTGAAGGAAAACTAATGTTTACTGGGAAAATAACAAATATAAGAGCCAATTGATGTAAAAAAAAAAAAGAAAACCACAAATAATTTGCTCCTGAGTATAAATTGCACCCTTAAACTATGAAAAAGATGGATTTATACTCTGAAAGATGCCTTATTAAAGATGATCAGCGCTGCCCCCTGCCTGGTTTCCAGCTCTCCCTGCATCTGCTGGATCAGGTGTGTTCAGTCAATCCGATACGGAGACACAGTCAGCTAAAGCACAGGGAGCAGTGAGGAGGGAGCTGGGAAACGGGCAGATCTGGATCAGACATCATGCATGCTCCTTCTGGGCTTTAGAGTTCAGCCTCAAAGTTTTCCCACTTCCTCTCCACTTTCTTCCTGCACCGGTTCTGGCTGTGGAACGGTCCAGTTCCAGCTGACAGAGTGCATGGCCTGCTGTGTCTTTAGTCCAAACCTCAGCAGGACTCTCTCATACCCTCTTTACCCTGCATTTCACCACATTCCTTCTTTGTCCTCATCTGAACTGCTGGCCTGAGTCCTGCTGTGATGCTGCTGTGCAGAATCCATATTTGGGTTTTCACCAAACTTTATTTTCTATCTTCTCTTTCAGTTTCTTTACCTAAAGCTGCGGCAGCATCCTCCTTTGAGCAGGTAAGTCGTCTTGATGTGGACAGAACCTCTGGATTCATTGAAGAGGTAGAATTAACACGAGTGTTTCCGTTTGTGTCAGCCCCATGTTTGGATGCGTCACTGATCACCACGCCGTTCCACAGGAACCAGCACCTTCGATGAGGCACGATACGTCAAGTTCTCTATACGAACACTGTGTGAGACTACTGTCAGAAGACGCTGCAGCGCTCCCGCTTTCACAGCTACTTTTAGAAATTAGAAGTTTTGATAAATCTTTTTGATATTAGATCTGTATTTTTCATTATGGAAATAACAAAGAGGAAACTCATCATTCATACCGAGCTACAAGTCAAGAGGAAGTTTAGTGTTCGTGTCTCAAATAAGACCCGGACAAAGTGAGTGAGGATGGAGGAGTTGTGTTTGTGTCCATCTACAGACCGGTACATTCAGACGCTCCTTGATCTGCATCAGCGCGGACATTTCAACTGTAACGGTTTAGTCGTCTTCACTTTCGACGAGTTCTTTGGGTTGGGTGGAGTTAACCTGCCAGCGTTCTCTGAGGAGCTGGAGGTTAGTCCTTCAGTCCGGCATTGTTCTGGACTGTCACAGACTACCTTGAGATGAAGGTGTCCCTGACTTTAGTCACATGGTGTGGACGATAACCTTTGACTAAAACAAGAACATGTTTTTACTGTAACAAGTGTTACTTCTTTCTTTCTGTCACCAAACATTTCTTTTCTTATTGTGGCTTGTGTTGTTGTGTCAGTCGTGACTTTGGTGCAGGATGGACTTAACCTGGTGATAAATGGTCAGGAGCATTGTCCGGTCTGCTGTTGTCATGGAGACAGCGAGCTCCCCCTCTGAAGAGGAAGGGCTTCCTAAGTCGGCACTTACGATGAGTCTGTAAATGTGGGCAGCTCTTTTTATACACTGGATGAAAAAAATGACTAAAAGAAAGTTGCACTGTTTTCTTGATGCGTTGTTTAAAATCGAACTCAAGGACAAATACAGCGTGATGGTACTGTCAAAGAGATAAAGTATTGTCTGCTTTAGTGCTTTGAGGGAATGGACTTCCGTGATGCAGTATAAACGTTGATGCACTACACAGGAACGCTGAGCAGGACGTCTTCATTCTGGTAGGACAGCGTCTGCAGGGACCTCCTGAACAGAAGGAGAGTTCTGTCCAAACACAGCAGCTCGTTCCAGCTGCTGGGTCGCGTTATTTTCCACCCATTAGCTGAGATTTTCCCGCCACGTTCTCCTGGTTGTTTCCCACCATCTGTCTGATATTTGTTTAGTGCAGAATGACTCCCAGTAGAGCTCAGGTGGTTTAAGAGGTCAAGTGTAGGAACAGAGCAGATTCGTTTCATTTCTTTCAGATGTATTCCCCCTCCTCACTGCTGAGGTTCATGCATCAAACACAAACCTTTTTTAACTCCATGGATTTTTGTACATTTAAAAATAAATTCTACAGTTTAACATGAGTTCTCTGTCCTGATCCAAGTAGATCTTTAACAAACCAGTGAGGACGTTCTGCTCTGCCTGGTTAGTTCTCCCTAGACTGTAGTGGTTATGTTTGTCTGCGTTTTCCTCTGAGGAAACGTTCAGCCAGCCCCGACTCAGTTCTGGTTCTGATCCAGTTCAGACCAGGGAAGGAGCTTCATTTGTACACTTGAATGAGACAAATCTGGCACTTTTACTCCAGATTTGTTCACTTTGTGTGAATTGATGCACATCTGATCATGTACTACTGAATGGATTAAAACATAATGTGAAGGTTATTTTTAGGTGAAGAAGTAAATGCACAAACATTTACCGTTTTCCCTGCTGACTCTTCTCGTTCTAAAGTGTTGTTGCTCAGTTTTAAAGTGTCACAGTAAGTTAAAAGCGACAAACTGTTTAATACTAAATATTTTTTGTACATTTAATTTTCTCACAGCCCAATCACACTAATTTAGCTGAACACTGTACATGTCAAACATTTGAACCTAGAGACCTCTTTGCTTCCCTCATGTTTGTCTTGTTCCGATTTTTGAATAAATTCATTCACAAACACTGTGATTGTTTGAGTTGTTCTTAGAAATGTTGGTGGTGTTTGTGTTACTTGCCCCCTTGTCACTATGGAGAGGAAGACGGAGATGATGGACAGTGCACCACTACTTCTGAAATCCAGGCCTCGGCTGTAAGGAAATGGCAAAGCTTCTGCTTAGTTTCAGAACTAACCAGGGAACACACCAAGTGTTAAAACAGCTGAACTACAAATGTATCTGAAGGAGTGTCCATCTTTACTGGGTCACTCCTGATGCAGTTTTGGATGGAGAGAACTAAACGTTCTGCTGGTTTTGGACTTCTGTGGTCTAGTCCGGATAACGTCATGGGGCAAATTAGAAGATACCACGCAAGTTTTTTTAAAAGCTTGTGATAAATGTATTTATGGTGCTTGCGTTGATCTGAACCAGCCTGCACTACTGTGCTTCAGGACAGAACTGCTACTGCTTAGGCACAGTGAAAAGTTTACCTGTTAACAGACACAGCTTGAAGAAAGACCATAAACCCAAAGAGACCGCTCCATTGCAGAGTAGTGCCAAGAACCACCCTTGAAGTGACTTTGAACGTGGCATGATTGTTGGTGTCAGACAGGCTGGTCTCAGTGCAGAAACTGCTGATCTAGGATTTTCAACCACAACCATCTCTATAGGGTTTACAGAGAATGGTCAGACAAAGAGAAACTATCCAGAGAGCAGCAGTTCTGTGAGCAGAAATGTCTTGTTGAGGTGACGAGAATGACCAGACTGGTTCCAGCTGATAGAAAGGCAACAGGAACTCAAATAACCACTGGTTACAACCGAGGTCTGCAGAAGAACATCTCTGAACACACACGTCCAGCCTTTGTCCAGATGAACAACAGCAGCAGAAGAACACACCAGGTATCACTGCTGTCAGCTAAGAACAGGATCACCAAAACAGGACAATAGAAGATGGAAAAACGTTGTCTGGTCTGATGAGTCTCTGTTTATGCTCTGATATTTGGAAGGTATATGGTCAGAATTTGACATCATCAACATGAAAACATGGATCCACTCTGTCTTGTATCAACGGTTCAGGCTGGTGGTGTCATGTTCTGGGGGATATTTTCTTGACACATGTGGACCCCTCAGTACCAACTGGTCATGGTTCCAACCCCACAGTCCACCTGAGTATTGTTCTGACCATGTCCATCCCCTTATGACCACAGAGTACCATCTTCTGATGCTACTTCCAGCAGGATAAGACTCCATGTCATAAAATCATCTCAGACTGGTTTCTAGAACAATGAGTTCTCTAGACTCTAATGACCTCCACAGTCACCAGAACCCAATAGAACCTTTGGGATGTGGTGGAACAGGAGATTGTCATCATGGATGTTCAGACAACAAATCTACAGCAGCTGTGATGCTGTCATGTTGATATGGACCAAACTCTCTGAGGAATGTTTCCAGAACCTTGATGAATCTATGCTACTGAGGATGAAGGCGGTTCTGAAGGTAAAAAAAGGAGTCCAACCCAGTACCAGCTAGATGCACCAAAGTAGATGTTCTCTTCAACAAGTTTTGTCTGTGGTGGTTCCTGAGAAGACCATCTATGTGGTTCCTTTGAGCTTAACATCCCGCTCAGCCTAAGGTGCTAAAGTGAGGTGGATAATAAAGAAACAAGTCAAAGTCTGTGGAGGGAAACCAAGTCACACTATCAAGAAAAAAAGACAAACAGCAGCCCTCACCAGCTATCAGTTTTATTTCATCTGCTGAGATCTCCAAATGTACAACTTGTGACATTTACAACAAACATTTACGTTTATAGCATTTCACGCAGTTACTATGCATACAGTTCCACTGGCATGTGTCTGAAGTAGATCACAACTCTGATAAATAACCGTTCATACGTAGGAATGTGGGATCCAGACCGGGGAACAAGCTGTGCATCAGTACGGCTCTGACGTCGACTCATTTTGATTCATGAAGAACTTGTTTAAAAACACGTTTCTGCTCCTCTAAAACGCTTACAAAAACATCTTTGATAAATTGTACTTGACCCTTCACAAACAGACAAAATCCCCTACACTGTGGCCTTTAGAGTCAATCTTCCTCATCTGGACTTGGTGGCTATTGTAACACATATAAACCAGAATAGAGCTTCCACTGAGGTCAAGTGGATTGAAACTCTCATGAACGTCTTCATTTTCCTTCAGATCAAAAGTGAAACATCTTTGAAGACCTGAACCCACCTGATTATGCGAGTTCCCATGACCCAGTGGATATTTCTTGTAGATATATTTCAGGTGTGTGTTCAATTCTTCTTTCAAAGCAGCACTACTGTAGAATTTGTAATGAAAATCAAAGGAGAGTCCAATGAAACACCATTAAGGAAAGGTCATCCTGGATCAAAGCCAGAGCGCTGCCTCTGCTGTGGTTACACGGCTAACAGGAGTTTAGGGTTGGCTAAAGGCACACGTTCAGTTGGAAATTTGACATTCTGTTGTGTCAAACTGGACCGGACTCTCTCTCTGATCCGGGGTTTCTGCTCAGAGAACGGCTGAGAATTTGTGAGGCCTCTACCTTCAGTGCACAGCTGCTGGATCAAGGGAATGTCTTTGGGCGAGGGTGGAAGAAGAAAGTCCGATCAAAGTTCTGAAGAACAAATGCCAAAAAGGGAGCATACAAGACTGTAGATGTGGGCAGGCGATGAGGACATGAGTGCAGAGAAGTGAACACCGTCACAGCTTCAACAGGACAAAAACATGCACAGTTTCTAGTCAATTTATACTCAATCTACATGGGACACAACTGGGCACATCATGGATGCTGCTAAAAAAAGAAAGGAAATCACAAGAACTTTTTCTTCTCTGTTTTTGGTTCTGTCCACATTGTTACTGGTAGGTTACTGGCAGATAGTTCACAGCTATGGTCTTAGGAGTGATGTCTCTATTGCGTCAGGCTGTTCATGGCGCCTAAGCTCTCATGGAGCTGCAGGGGACTGAAGATCCATGCAAAGTAAAGCTGGAGACTAGGTTTAGACTGATGCATCAGTATGTCAGCGGTTGCAAAGCAGGCGACCTGCTACCCCACCTGGATCAATCTCTTTTTATGGCTTTCAAAGGGAGAGGATCGGTGTCCCATGAGAATCTAAAAACAGTTTCAGAGGCCTTTTATGCTAATACATTTATGACTTTTATTGGAGACTTGTAAAAAAATAAAGTAAAACTAGAAAACGATGAAGAAGTGTCATCTGTAATTCAGTGTTACACATCAGTCTAAGCCTAGAGGGCGGGGCGGGGCGGAGACTCGAGGTCAGAGATGACTGTGTATCTGGCTGGCAGTTAATGCAACATGGTACCTTGGCACATGATGACAGGGCGCGGGGCAGTGACTGACGGGCGTCACTGGGGCTAACAGGTGGACAGGCAGGTGTTTTGTGGTGAGGGGGTGTGGTTTGGGGTGGACACAGTCATTTAGCTCTGGGCCGTTAGCCGCTGCTCCGTGAGCGACGCCTGGTGGGACACCGTCTTGTTTTCGTGAGCCCTCAGCTTGGACACAACGTCAATGAACGCCAGGCTCTGGACTTCCTTGTGAAGAGGTTCTACGGGACAGAAGGAAAGAGATATTTTATTTTCCTCATCATTGGTTGCCGGGAATCAGCTAAAATAAATTAATTAATCGCAAACCAGGGAGAAAATTCATCGCAATTAATTTTTTTTTTTAGGAACAGTATTTGCCGACCACTTGTTACCTGTGAATAATCACAAAATGAAATGTACAATTTAAGTGTACATTTAGGACATTTATTTTTAACCGAGGATGTCAATTGATTAAAAACATATTACATTAATCACACTTTAGTGTTATGATCAAACACTATTAATACAATGTTTTACAAGGTAAACTCGATGACTCCTTAGCGGCTCTCTATCTGCTGGCTTATCGAGCGAGCGAGCTCCGCCAAGGGAGTGAAAGACGCCGATCTGTCCAGAGTGTATATCGCCTTCACCCCAAAGTAGCTGGATGAGCTCTGAGAACTTGCAGCTCACACGGTAAAGGAAAAAGATGAAAGTTCTGGACAAAATCGCTGGCTTTGGATTAATATTCTACCCGCTGATCGAGTCACTGAAAATGTCCCGTTCACAAAACTGAATTCCTGATTGATTGATGTGATGCAGAGACATATTAAACTTCAGGTATTCACATTTTGGCCATGGCGCCCGATTTACATCTCGCCACTCAAATGCAGCTGCTGGCAGATCTTTGCGGCGCGTCCGTCGCTTAAATCACGCCGCGGGGCTTCAATTCGCCCTGGAGCGCGCCTGTACCTTTGATTAACATTGGAACTGGCCACCTCCGCCGCGCGAATCACGTTCGGTGTGAATGCACCTTCAGTTAGCTGGTGTTTTTTCATCTTTAACAACCTTGCTTTTGCAAACGTCCCTTTAAAAGTGACATCTGGTGTAAAACGCTTGTATCTCAACAAAAGAACTGTAAAAACCATCCATACTAATGAACGCTCAAATACCCTGAATTAGTCTGATGAAACTTTAATGACCCACTCCAATGAAAACTGTGTTTTTAACATGCTTTTGTAGCTTTCCTCTCATAAAGCGTAAAAAGGAGTCACCTGAACCCATGAGTGCACAGATGAGAATCATGGAGTTATATTTAATCTCTGGTGCACTCCTCTCGTCGGACAGCAGCTTATGAAGAACCGACACCAGGCTGGCTCCAACAAAGTCCTTCTCAGCTGCAACTGGAACCCAGAACAGAATACAAGACAGATTTGAACAAACTAGATAGGTGAGATCTTGGAAATGTTTGGTGAACACAGAAAACTCTGCTGCTGCAGAACTAAAATGTGTGGAAACAGAAGCAAAGCAATCTTTCCAAACGTCACAAAACAGGGGGTCGGGTCTTACCTAAATCCAGTGCTGCTATTAGGCCCAGAGCCACCAGGGCCTCATTCTGCATGATCATGTGCTCACTGGTTGCCATGGTAACTAAATGCTTGACCCCTCCTCCTTGGATGACAGATCTGACGACCTCCTACAATTGAGAAAAGTCTAGAATTCAACAAGCTAATGTGTCAAGCCAACAGGTAAAGTAGAGGTGAGACTTGTGAATATCAGGCCTGAACCGCTGAACGATGAGCTCAAACAGACGGAACACGAGTTTAGCTTTGAACTAATGAACCCGACTGGGCATGGAACCATCTATCACACAGGTGTCGAACTCCAGGCCTGGAGGGCCGGTGTCCTACATGTTCTCCAACCAACCTGCCTTTGAAGCTCTTTATTGGCCAAACACACCTGATCCAGGTAATCAGCAGCAGATGAGGCAGGATTTCTGGAAAACCAGCACGACGTCGGCCCTCGAGGACTTGAGTTTGACACCCTTAATATCAGATCAGTTCTAACACATCAGACATCCACACACAGAGGTCTATTTCAGTAGTCTTGGTATCAAAACGTTCAGCTTGTTAAGAACTTTCCTGCTAGTAATTTTGGTATTTGTGCATTTTACAGTTTTTAGGATTTTATGCAATTTTTCAGCCCCAATTGAAAATGAATGGTTTTATTTTCAAATGTATGCAATTAAAAACATCCAGCATGTTCAGGACATTCATGCTCTTGATTTTATTTACGCAATTATTGAATTTTTACGCCAAGTTTGCCATTTTTTTCACACAATTCTTCAAATAATTGTAAACCTCCTCAAATTATGCAAGTTTGGTATCAAAGCGTTCAGCATGTTAAGGACATTATTGGTACTGAGGTTTTCAAGGCTAATTTTGAGCTTAGCTAATTTTTTAGCAACATGTTAACGTCACTCCCCGTGCATGCGTGGGTTTTCACCGGGGACTCCGGCTTCCTCCCACCATCCAAAAACATGCTTCATAGGTTAATTGGTGACTCTAAATTGCCCCTAGGTGTGAATGTGAGAGTGAACGGGTGTGTGATTGAGGCCCTGAGACAGACTGGAGACCTGTCCAGGGTGTACCCCGCCTTCGCCCATCAGTGGCCGGGATAGGCTCCGGCACCCCGCGACCCCGAACGGGATGAAGTGGTCAAGGAAATGGATGGATGGATGTTAACGTCATGCGATAAGGTTTTTTGGGTTATTCTTGAGATGATCTAATATTCTAGCAACGTTTTTGGCTAATCTGACATCTAAAGATGTTTTTTGGGCTACTATGGAGTTAAGCTGATATTTTAGCCACGTGTTAGCTTTTTTGACTAATTTAGGATTTACTGAGGTTTTTTGGGCTTATTTTGCATTAAGTTAATATTTTAACAACATGTTCACTTTTTGGCTAATTTAGCAGATACTAAGGTTTTTTGGGCCAATTCTAACTAGCTAGTTAAGTTAGTATTTTAGCCTGCTAGTTTTTCTGGCTAATTAGGCAACTGCTGAGGCTTTGGGCTAATTTTGACTTTATACCTTTTACACATTTTTCACTTTTCCCCCCAATTTTTTAAGAAATTCTTCAAAGTATTTGTGCACTTTTTGCAGTTTCTATAACTTTAAGTCCTTTAGTAGCTTTAGCATTATGCAAATAGCTTTAACATTGTCAACAAATCCTTTTAGCAATTACATTAAATTTCTTTAGCATCTTGAGTAAAAAGGTTCAGCATATTCAGCCACCACATTTATCAAGAAGCATTACCACTAGTATTATCGCAGGTAATGCAACTTTTCTAGTTAAGAAATGTTTTTTTCTTTTAACTCCACAATTCTATTTACGTTTGAGTCTTCATTCCAGTCTCGGACACGTCGAGACGTAAATGCACTGCCAGTCCCGGGCTCACCTTAGACTTGCTGTGTCGAATAAGGGCCGACAGAAGCCTGTTGGACTCGCCCATCACCCCGGCGTGATCTTTGGCTTCACACCACTCCACCAGCCTCTCCACCAGCTTCCCGTTGGTTCCCAGCTGGTCTGCAGCTTCAGCTGAGACAACACACACAGCAGGGTCAAACACCTCCAACATGCACTCTGCTTCCATGGATCTGAACAGCATAACTGCTTTCAGGAGCCTCTCTGTTCTTCTCAAGAGACTCTGGTCACAGAGAAAACATATTGCGCTCGAAAATTCAAACCCGTAAGTCCCTCCCCCTGCCATGAAAAAAAAAAAAAAAACATAGTTTGCGCCCAAAATCATTGTCCGGAAGTCCTCGACCGGAACCCCCTGTTTTAAGCTTTGAATGTTTTTCATGTTTCTTCTCTCTTTTTTTTCTTTTTTAGCCATTTTTCTGAGCATTCTGTCTCAGAGGAAAAAGCAGCATTTCGTCGACTCTGACCAGCTGATTCACAAAGAAAAAAAAACAAAATTTCTCTGGCTTTTTCTCCAGAGGTAATCAGGTGTAGTTATACATATTTGAACAGTTGTTAATATTGACTTGAAAGAAATGAAACGATGAACGTTCTCTGTCCTATTGGAAGCTCATCTTCACACTAAACTGTTAGTTACAGTTTATTCCCCTTTAAAAGTTTAAAAGCTGATAGTTCTGAATAGTTTTTTTTTTAAACAGTTTACTAAAGTTTAGGAAATGTCCACTTACTCAACCGGCTAAAGTTGCAAATCTCCACTTCTATCTAGAGATAGTTTCTGGCACTTTCTTGCATGTGAACACAAGCCCCTCGTTTTTCTTGCAATAAACCTAATAAATTGTTCTGACCACAATCTTTGAGACACACTTCTGTAGAAAAAGAACAAACATATTTACCCTGAGTGTCAATGAGCATACGTAATGTCCCAAGAAGCTTAAACTGGACCGGAGGCATCTCTGACTGCAGGAACTTTAACACCACGTCTGCCACACCAGCAGACAGCATCTTGGACTTGTTTACAACTGCAGAGAAGAACAGAGGCCACATTTACCACCATTTAAACAAGTCTGACAGTCAGTGTGTGCATGGCTTTTATGGAACACATTTTAAACGATTGGAGAAGCTGACTGCATTTTGCCTCTCTCTGTGGCCCGTCTCAGGGCTGGTCAGGACACAGCCGAACCTCCTGGTCTGCGAGGGCTTGGATAACGCCCTCTGGAAATGAACTCATGGAAGAACCTCAGCAGTGTGACACAATGTCACAACAGAGAGCTCTCACAAGAGTGTGAAAATGCCAGCTGTCAGGTAGGATTACTCCAGCAGCTCTGAAAGGCCTAAAAGGAGAACATGGGAGTCTTGAACTACAAACACCAAAATAAAACCAAACAAATCATCCGAAGAAGGAAACTGTTGTGGCGTCTGTGCACTGTGGCATCATAAAAAACATCTTCACATTTTTAAGCCTTCCTAAGTCGTGATTCTGCTCCCTGGTTCTATAAAGCAAACCCTTGGTAACCCTATACCTTCTGCCCATTCCCTGCTGTTGATGCACATCACTCGGGAAAAGGATATCAAACTGTTCAGGCAAAGTGAAAAAAATTCTGTTTACAGTGAGAAAATATCCACAGGAATTTTTTATTTAACCCTAGAGCACAGCCATCGGCTGATTTTCACCCGAGCAAAAGTATTTACATCTTTTCCAACATATTGCATTTTTTTGAGTGTCATGGGTCCCTGGGTAACGTCATACATGTCCCAAGAATGGGTGGATCAAAGACCAAGTCTCTAGTATCCTTTTTGAAGGAATATTTTCTTCTCAAATTCCTACTTTATCTGTCATTTTCAAGCATGATCTTCCTGTGCTTCTGTTTTCCATTTTCCTACATAAACCACAGTTAAAAATAAAAGAAAGCTGCTCTAATTTATCATGTGTTGTCATATTTTTATTTATTTTTTATGACAAATAGTATTTATTGGGTATTCTATATGAGGTAAAAGTTACCCAGCAAAAGTGATGGTGTAACTTTTTATAGCAAAAGTGTTCTAGGCTTAAGACAGTTGTCTTTCAGCAGAAGATGTCTAGGTCAGTTCACTAGAAGGTTGGAGTAAAGTTCTGTAGACTATAAACATGTATAGTAATACATCAGTACAGAAATCTCATAGCAAACAACCAAGAGTTAAGCTCAGTAATGCAGGAATCATGGTTTGAGCAGCAGGACTGACACACAACAGTCACAAAGACGACACAGAGTCCTTCAGTGTCTTATGGCTGATACAGAATGACTTTAAAACAGGTTGTAGATTTCCAGTTCAAGCACAAACAGCAGAACCTGAAGGGAGTCGAGCATCAATGAAAATCTGAAAACAACTGAGAACATTTGATGAGTCAGCAAAAATGTGGGATACAATTACAATCAAGTTACTTGTGTTACAAACAGATCCATTGCTTTAAAACCTCAGCGATGGATCATGCCTCTTGCTTTTTTTAAAGCATAAATAAACACATTCTTCTTTAGTTTACATCTTGATTACTGTTTCTAAGTGTGACTACAGGTCAAAAGCAGACTGCTGACGTGTAACCTGAAGGGACTCACCTGGTATAGCCAGGTTGCGCAGGGCGCTCAGAGCTGCATGCTGTACGGTCACATTGCCTTCCTCTACATGTCGATCCAGCAGGTCCAGAAGTTTCTGAACGATTCCAGTGTCCACCATGTGAATGCAGTTTCCGTCTGTCAACAGACAGAAGAGAATCATCTGAAGGACTCAGAGGGACGGCAGAGTTATTGTTCACAGAAATGATCTGAATCAGGACACGAAATCTCTTCACTGCTGCAGGAAATATTGACCCTAAAGGAAATCACATCACTACACTTTGCTCTGTACAGTTATTGATACAGTTATCCATCTGTTCACAAACCTGCTTATAAAAATATCTTCTTCAGATTTGAGAAGAAAAATGAAAAGAAAAATGCTGACCCAGCAAAGTGGGCAGAGCCAGTTTTCAAATGTGAAGGAAAACATTTAAATCCAAAGTTCACATGTGGTTTCAAAAAGAAAAACTATTTTTCATTTCCATTGGAGATTTATAGTGTGTTGTTAAAGCAACAGAGAACTAGACACATTAATGTGATGAAGAACAACAAGAATGCAAAGAGGAAAAAACATCTCGACTGGAACACAAAGATCCCGTCTTTGGATGAAGATGAGACCTGATGAGTAAACTGTCCGTCTGTGAGGGAACATCACAGATCATCATTTACATTCTTTGATAAACTCAGTCAACATTATGGGAAGGTCAGACTAACCGTTTCGAGCAAAGTTGGCGATGGCCAGGGCGCCGGCCAGCTGCAGTTGGTGGTTGTTTGACGGTATCCAGGACAGAACCCTCTGGAAGACGCTGCCCTTCCCCCCCTCAAACAGCTTCTGCATGGACTCGTCTGCACAGAGGAGCAAACCACTTTACCAGAGATCAGACCCACGCGCAGATGGAAATCAACATCTCAGCAGGTGTGTCACACTAGACCGATTTAGCAATAAAGGCAGCAGATGGTACAATTCAGGGTCAACGGTCTATTTTAATAATACCAGAGTCAATAAAATAAAGATAAACAATAAACAAATACACAATGAAGCTTTTAAGAAGCTGTTTTGTTGATGCTCTTACTCGGGATGTCCCAATCAGATTTGATTTGGGCTTCAATCCAATTTAGTCATTTGATTTTGAGTATTTGTCCATGCAGAGTCCAGATCTGATACTTTTAAAACACATAAAAAAATTAACAAATGGAAAAAAGAAATCAAACAGATCTATAAACCTTTTTTTAATTACCATTTAAACAGAGCACTTCTGTGAGGTACTTTCAACAATCAAGTCAAATTAGTGCAACTATTAACTAGTAAAATAGATGTTAATTAGTCATGTGAGAAAGTTTGTGACTGTATCTTTAGAACTTTGGAGGTAACGATTCCTCTTAACGATTCATATCATAATTTGTGGTTGACGATACGATTCATGGTGGATATTGATTTGCTTTAAACTATCTGATTTGATCCGATTCACTATATGAGGTAATATATGGATCTAAACAGATTAAACTGTAGGGGAGTAACGTTTTAGTAATGGTTCAATTCATATCATGATTTGTGGTTGACGATACGATTGATAGTCAGTATTGGTTCATTTTGAACGGTCGGATTCTCTGACCTAAAATTGATCAGAACATCTTTATCCAAACTTCATCAGTGAGACTCAGAGAGAAATAGCTGCTACTGAACAGAGCAGGTGAAGTTTTCCAGATTCTTCTATTTCTTCAAGATAACAAATTAAATCTGTGTATAAACAAAACAAACAAGTAAACAAGAATGAATGTCAAATCCATTCACATGTTAGTTTGATAAAGTTCAGTCCACTGTTGTTTTTCCACATCAGAATAATCATCATTAGAACATTCTGTATGGTCACATGACTTTGATCAATTCAAAGACTGGAATGATGGTTGATCACTTTCTGCTGCATCACATGTGTTGTCTGCTGTGATGGACTTGGTTGTTTTTTACGTTACAGTAAAATAAATCTGTCATATCTCAATCTATAGTATTGTCCAATAATGATTATTGACATATCTCATTTTAAAATATATATATTTTTAATGGGATGGATCAATTTGATTGGATTCTGCCTCAGACAGATTGATCAGGTTGGATCCTAGGAATAGAAATTAGTTGATTGTTGTGGTTCATATCCCCATTAAAATCCTTACAAATAAAGACTTTCTTCAATAATCATTGTTGTAGCATGAATATGATGTGGTTATGGGACCATTTATTGGTTTTGTTTGTTTTTGAGAGATTATGATTTTTATTTTATTTCTTTTAGGATCACCTTTTCCCGGAGCTTGCACTTAATAGAAGGTTATGGTTAACCAAACCAGTCTCTCTCTTCAATTCTAATAAAAACTAAAAATAAACGTCTTTAAAGGTCATTGTTTACATGGAGACAAACCAGTAGGCAGTAAAGACACGTCAAGAGTTATTGAGGTTAGCAGTCTGAATCTGTGAACATCTCCCTAACTTTACAGAACTGTTTTTGTGCACCTCCTGCTCAAACTAGTGCTGCATTCTGCTGTGTTTAGTAAAATCTCATGATGCGCTCATGACAAACATGTAATAATAAGCTTGAAATATCATTGCTGATCATAACGACAAAATAAATATCCGATTCCTGATCGGGGTACACCTACGATTCCTGTCTGAAACTTGGTGATTGGGCCAGATTCTGATCAGGTGATGGAATCAGGACATCCCAAGTTCTTACGGCGAAACCCTGATGGTTACCTCCAAGAAGCAGGAGCACCATGAGGTCTGACGCAGTCTTGAGCTGGGCGATGTCCTCCTCTCGCTCTCCATCGACAGTCTGAGCCACCACGTCCAGCAGACACTCCACCAGGCCGGCCTCGACCAGCTGCAGCTTGATCACATCTGCCAGCACGGAGACCGCACATCAGCAAAGCACCTCCAGCAGCAAGGCAACAAGCAGAAGAATGTCCTGCCAGATCTTGGTAAGTCCATCCAATCGACAGAAACTCGCTAAAGGGTTTTTGCTTCCATTCCACTATGACTCTTTTTAAAGGAGTCATACCATGAAAAAAATAAATTTTGGAGCTTTTAAGTGTAATATACTGTTCATTCATTTTACCCAGAGTTCCAAAGGTAATATATGATCATATATATGGATATAGTTTACACTGAAACGCTTAAGAAAATCATGGTACGACCCTTTTAACCGTGAGACAATGTTGGTGTAAAGTATGTGAATGTACTTCATCCGTTAAACCACGTGACAAAGTCGAGGCGCGGGGGCCGGATCCGGCCCTCCAGATCATTTTATTTTATGGTTATTAATGGCTCGATGTTATTTTGTGCTTATTTCTAACTTGTATAATTTTGACAAAATATATTTTTATGGAGAGTAAAATATTGAAAGTTATTTAAGGTTTAAGTTGATTTATTCTGGAGTAACATTTCATTCTGTTAGCTTTTTGGACTATTTTGGCATTCACTAAGATTTTTTTAGGGTGGTTTGGAGTTTAGCTAATATTTCAGCTATATGCTAGCTGTTTTGGCTAATTTAGGCTTTTTCTGTTTTTTAGGTTTTTTTTGGAGTTTATTCTGATAGAAGCTTTGCAACAGACTGGCGACCTGTCCAGGTGAACACCGCCTTCTCCCATCAGCAGCCGGGTTAGGCTCTGGCACCCCCACAATCCCGAAAGGGACAGAGAGGCCAAGAAGATGGATGGAGTTTAGCTAATATTTTAGCTACGTGCTAGCTGTTTTGACAAACCCAAATTTTTGCTCTTTTTTTTTTTAAAAGCTTTTTAGGCTAATTTGGCATTTAGCTAATATTTTAGCTGGCTATCAGCTTCAGCGTTTTCAGCATCTTCAGCAGCCAAATTCAGCTTACAGAATTCACACTACCATTATCGCAGGTAATGCTGTTTTATTTAGTTCATAATTATGTTGAAAATTACGGTTTTAAAAATGTAGTTTTAGAGTGTTGAATAAATGTTTATCCTGTTCGGTCCACAACCTAAGGTGTGTTTTGGATTTTGGCCCCTTGTGGGATTGACTTTGACACTCCTGCATTAAACTCATCCTTCTGCAGCAGCTCAGATCTGAGGGAAATTCAGGGATGGTGAGTTATGCTCATGAACCTGTCCTTTTCTGACACATTCATTAAAAAAAACCTCCCAATCTCTTGGAAATTAAAAAAAAATGATTTCTGTTAAATGTGCAGTTCATTAGCAACACACAATGAATAGAGCTTCTGTTATAGTTTCAGGTTTTTGTGTGTTTCTGCTGCAACCCTTCTGAAGGAGTGTTGTGCAGAACAAACATCCAACCTTTTCATCTGAGCAACACCTTTAGATACGCAGGAGTCAGGTCCTTCTGTTGTGATGCTGCAGCTTCTGTCCCCCTTCACTATCATGTCCATGCTCTTTGAAAGTCAGACATTTGAAAGATTCACAGGCAGCTTTTCCACCAGCCTCCTGCAGCTTTACAACAGTGCTGCACTCCACTCATTTATATTTGCATTACATTTGAAGTGATTAGCAGAAGCTGACGATCCTTTGAAAAGTAAACACTAACAATCCCATACTTCAGACATTTTATAAGCAAGTTTCTTTCAGAGAAGTAATCCAGCAGTAAAGAAGAGTTGTGCTGGTTTTCCTCCACAAACTAATGAGGAGCCGGCAGTTTACCAAATGAAAGGAGACAGAAAGCTTTCCCTGGAGTGGGGTTTAGCTGCACGTTGCCATGGAGACCAGCACTGTGGGAGCACTTTAACAGTAAGTTGCTTCCTGCACTGCTAAAATACACAAATAGAAGCGGATATGTTTGAGATGAGCAGCTGAAGCAAGGACGGAGCGGTCTGTAATGACTGAACAGTTCGTCTGCAGAGCATGACTCACGCTGGTATTGGTGCTAAAGCCCGATTGGAATCTGAATATCTAGACCTGTTTGAACTGAATTAGACCTTTTGTAAAGTTGGAAAAGATCAAGCAAAATTACCATTTTCAGCCAGCGGAGCCAGAACTTCAAAAATCATTTCTTTCTTGTCGTGTTCTGCCTGCTTCTGGAAAAGACGAACCAATTCCTCAGCGATGTTGGTGGAAGCAAACTGCTCCTTGCTGGACTCTGGAAACACAAGATGTGCATCAACGGGCTTTAAAGACACCGCTCCAGACTGCGGAGCCAAACCTGTCAGAACACAAAGTAAGAAACTCACCAAGCTCAGCCAAATTCCCAAAGGCAATGAGACACATTTCTGTCAGAGATGCATTGTGCGAATGGATCCCCAGCAGCTTCACCAAAGTCGGAATCACACCCATGTTGATCAACTGGGCTTGTAAGGAATCTGCATTCAAAACACAGATGTGGTTATTTCCTGTTGTCATAACCTAGAGAACAGTCAGTAGAAGTAAAGAAGGATGTAGAGTAGCTGATAAGCTGCATTTACATTCATATAGCATAGACATAAACTTTGAATGCACCGTGCCATGACTTAAGAAGGCTGAGCTCAAGTGCAGCGGTGTATAAAAAAGTCAAGAGCAGCCACTTTAGAAAACTGCTCAGTATTTGTGGACGACAACTCGTGCACAAGGACCCATCATAACATTATGGTGACAATAGAACAAAGGAGATTTTGCTGTAGCTTTTGATCTGGAAATCGTGCCGTAGCATGACCCAGTTTGACAGAGCTTCATCTGTCAGACAGATGGCCTCACAGTTGACTCTGAAACACTTTGTTTATGGGGGATTTCATGGTCTGTCAAGGATTACAAAAAATGCAGGTCCTGTGACTAACAAACCAGATGCTCACCTGAGCTCCTGTTTGATGTGCTTTGGTTTTTACCCTTAAGTCAAACACTTTTACTTGAACCTCATCTGTCTGAAAAGCAATGCTGTACAGGCTTCCTGGAGCGTTTATAAGAAGGTTTGAGAACCAAAAGCTTAACCTTTCACAGTAGTTTTAAGGTTCAAAACTACTTTAACATCAATTTACAAAAACAGAAGCATCTAGAACAGGGGTCACCAACCTTTTTGAAACTGCAGGCTACTAAATCATACGAAGGGCTACCAGTTTGAAATAATAAATGTGCTTAGTTTGCCTTTAGTTCTACATTATTAATAGTGAATAATGATACTTCTCTATGTGAAGACACTGATTTCTTAGCATCAATAATGACAACAAGCTAGGAAACAGATATCAATATTCAGAACTTTATTAATCTCAACAGATCTTGTCACATTTTGAGGTAATGACCAAATGAAATGTTTTTAACAAAATTATAACTTATTAATCAATTATTAATTAATTCATTATAACTATTATTAGTGGATCTATGCTCCTCAAACGCTTTCATTCAGTCTCATGTACCCGTACCTTTATTTTCCTTAAACCTCCGAACAGGTTGATTGACAGATCCCACAGCAGACAAGAATCTGCACATGGTGCTCTGTCTGGAGCGCGCGTGCAGCGCAGCTCGACACAGAAGAGAGAGAAGTCTGTTTTGCGGTTAAAAGAAAAAGCATTCTAACAAATAAGCATCTGGACCTTTTTTCTGTCTGAAAACACGACATCATAAATTCAAGTTTCTGTCACGGCGCTCGCGCTCATGAGACTTCAGGCTCCAAGTTGCAAAAGTGCGTCTGCAGGTGAAGCGATGAGGAAAGGAGGAGGAGCTGCGCGATTCTGTATGACCCGCAGTTTATAAAGCGCTTTGACGCTGCGGGACTTCTCTGAGCGCCGGCTCAGCGGCGCTCAGATCAGACACTTCATACCGAGAAGCGCATTTATTTAGAAAAAAGTGTTTCCGTTACAGTTTTGCAAAAAATATCTATTTCCTCTTCTAAGCGCATTTTTTTTTTTGAAAAATGCCAGTTTTTTCGAAACTGTGGTGTTTCCATTAGGAGAATTTATTATCCAAATTCCAATTTGCGAAATTTCAGAGTTAATGGAAATGCGACTATTGATTATCTCGTTAAGGAGAAAACGATTAAAAAAAAGAAAAAAAGTTTGATAGGTCGTTTTTGGCTTCAGAAATAATGAACATTTATCTTTAAGATGTTTTAATTTTTAATTATTTATAAAGGCAGGTGTGATTTAAAAAAAATGCATCACAATAAAATGAAATTTTCGAGCAGCTCACAAGTGAGTTGTGCTATTTTTAGAAGAGGCCTGCGGGCGACTGATGTGGTGCTCGCGGGCGACGTGTTGGTGACCCCTGATCTAGAATGTCCTCCATCAGAACAATGGTTTGAAAATGCTTCTATGGCCTAACAGGATGATTTGAGGTCATACCCTGATAAATGTTACAGAGCAGGAGGTTGGCAAACCTAAAGACAATAACGATTGATTAGTAAAGCACGTTTGATAAGTTTCAAGATTCAAGATTACTTTATTAATCCCACAGGGGGAAATTCTTGTTTTTTAGTACAACCCAGAACAAGACAGACAGACAGGTCCACAGACAGTTCAAGGTTCACTGCGGATGCAGCCAACTGAATAGCGCCCCTTATAAGTTTGTTGGTTCTCTCAGCTGACTGGCTCTTCATGCTACTAGTTTTGTCTGGAGAATAAGAGCACAGTGAAATATGGTCTCAACTGTTCCATCTCATATAGTTTTTAGGTGACACTCCTGTAACAGGAGGAGTCAAGAGTAATGAGGGCTAGGTTTGGAAAGATGAATCCATTACATGAAAGTTCAAACCCTCTCTTTTTTGTTAAGAGAAAAATCTACTTACAGTTGGTTCAAATTTACACTTTTATTTAGTTTAAACTAATAATAAGTTTAATGTTGAAACTTGGAAAAACATGTTTAAGCCAACAACAATTTTGAAATGTTAACTAAAGTGTAAACTCAAAATTGAATTTGATTTTGGCAGCAATATCCAGATCTACTTTTACTTATATCTAACACATTTAACCTGCACCACATCAAGGACATACTTTACCAACAGATACATTTACTGCACAAGTTACAAATGCATTAATAAAGTTTATGGATCTGAGGATCAGGTTTTATAACCTTCTTTTGTACATTGAAAAACAGGCAAACTTTGTCCAGCTGATTTTGCAGAGATACAGATGACTTGACAGGATTATGCATAGCAACAGGACTCTATTACTCCAAGAAAAACCAGAGGCAAAGTCAGGAAAAAGAAATGAGCACTTCCCACCACCATTTATGCATTCATGCTTGAGTAGGAGTGTTTTCCCTCTAAATCTCCTGTGACTGGAAGTAAAAATGAGTGTTTTTAGTGCTCCTCTACATCAACTTGTTATTAAGTCAGCATCAGATAGATGAAGAAAGCTGCAGAAAGCCAGAAATGGGTCCATTTGGTTAGAGCAACCCCTAAATTGATTTTTGGCCGTCACTGGTGTCTGTGGCAGACATGAAATCCTGTCCATCTTCATCCACCTTTGTCATGGGATGAATCACACGTCAATATAAGGTTTGGGTCATCAGGACCCCATAAGAGAGCTCAAGGGTTAAATTAGTGGAAAGAGTCAAATATAAAATACAGAACTTAAATTCTAACTGAGAATATTTTTTAATATTCAGACATGTTTATATCTGCTTTTGTGGCCATTTCCCTTATTTGTGATCAAATGTTCAGCTCACCAGGGATATCATGTCTTAACACTGTGGTACATAAGTTGATTAATTGACCAATAAGCTAAATGTACCATTACAGCCCTACATTCTTCATTCAAATTAAAAAAAGAAGTACTGCAAAACACTTTGGAAGGTTTTTTTTCTTCCAATGCACATTATGGCTAAAGTTATTTCTGATATATAGCAAGGATTCTTTCAGACAAAGCAGAAACTCACCCAAAGCTGAAACTGTGAAGCACATTCCTCAATTAAGTTTAAAAGTCTAAAAAAACAAACTGCAGATTTTAGAAAGAAAAAAAGTCTTTGCCCCATTCTGATAAGTGATGTGTCTGTATGCCTGTTACAATTACGTGTTTCGTATCATCAAAGGAACTTAAATATTAGATAAAAGTAACAAAATACAGTTTGTAGTTTGTGTGTGTTATTAAAGAAATACAAACTTAAAGCTACGTGAAACCATAAAGCAGTGGGAATAATCACAGGAAGGACCAGTGGACAACAGACTGAAGTGACGACTCAAAGACATCACGAAACATTAAGGGGTTGGAGTGGGCTGTTTAACCACCGTGTTTACAGTGAATTCTCCAGAAAGATCATAGACAAAGATGAGCTGCAAGATTCCTGAGATTTTGAAGAACAATGAGGACAAAGATTTTACTCCTTAGATCAGAAACAACCCCAGACCTCGAGGGCTCCATTCCAGCATGCTTTCCAACATACCATGCACTGGCATGTTCTAATTGGCTGGACACACCTGAAGCAGGTAATCAGTCATGAGTAGGGCTGGAAATCATGCAGACACACTGACCCTCGAGACCTGGAGCTGCTCATCTCTACCTCTGAGGTCAAAGCAGCAGCATGTCTGAGCATCATGAAGAGAGTCAAATATGGTGGTGGTAGAGGGATGATCTGAACCTAGAAGACGTGCTGTTGACGAAATGATCCTGACGGAGAACGTCCAGTCAGGAAGAACACTTCAACAACATGACAATGATCCAAACACACCTCTGAAAGGTTAGAATCATCAACTAAAGGAGGACTATGAATCCTGTTGATGATTTGAAATGACCTTTAACACAAAAAAACTATTGTGACCACCTTGTTTGAAAAGACAGGTTTGCAAAAAAATGTTCCACAGCGTTGTGAAGCACTTTTGGCCTAAGTAATTACTGTGTTTAGAGAACAGCTACAGTAGCACAAAGCTGGGTTTGAAGTTTTTCTCCCCTAATAAAAGCACCAACCCTTAAAAAAAGCATGTTGGGTTCTGAAACAAAAAATCCCAACAATGAGATGGGGCTAACATCATCACATGTGTCACAGTTAGTCAACTCGTTCTTGAATATATTCCAACACTTCTTCAGATTAAGAGTTAGAAATAGTAATAGTAAAGAGCTGCTTTTGGCTGGACGGATGATTTAAAAAAAACAAAAACAAAAAATGAGTAGCTACATAAGGAAAGGAGCAAACAAGGTCAAAGGTGTACAGTGATGTAGATGAACCCGAGATGTTGATGGATTTGGTCAGGACAAAGATTAAATGCAGCTGTAGTCCACTGGTGTGTCCTCTCCTTAAGGGATAACATTTGGTGGACACCATATCCAAACATTGTTTTGATATTTCAGAAACATTTCCACAAACAGAATTAACAAAAATATGATAATAACATTCGAAAAAAGCTCCTAAGATTAAAAAAACTAAAGAGAAAGGACCATGTAATGAAACCATCAGTTAAATGTGTTCATAGTAAAGTTCCACTAAAGATTATCTGCTGGTGGTGCTCAAAAGTCAAATTGGAAGAAGCTCAGAGGGGAAGCAAAAATCTGGGTAAAATAAAGACTTATTACGTCCAACAGTTGGCAAGACGTTTCATTTTACACTGAAAAGACAATCAGGCTGCATACCACTGCTCTGTTTTCTACTGATCAAAACCTAGAAGGAGCTGTATAGTCTGACTTTAGCCTTTAAGAAATTTGGATTTGCATCATGAGCTCTTTTTTTTTTATAAATATGAATGATGTCTATTTTTTGCCACAAACAAAAGCAAAAATACAAAAAGAACCTAGCATCTCTGAAATTGTGATGTCTTTTTTTTTTTAAATGAGTGACAGAAGCTCAAATAACTTATTTTCAAAATAAAAGATGCTCTGTACCAAACAAGATCATCTCAGTAATTCTTACTTTTAAAAAATGATATTGTTTTTTTGTTTTTTCCCTTCTTTGTCCTCAGCAGTCTTACACTGCTGGGTTTTGTTATTTTAGTTTGGGCTTGGATCTTGGTAGTCTTAGTTTTTGGGCTTTGTTTATTTGTTTTCTTTAGGTAGTTTTGGTTAGACAGTCCTTAGCAGTGAGCTGCTGACATGGCTGGGTCAGCAGTCTCCCCGATTCATTTTTTTTATGGCCAAGGAGCCAACATGGAGAGCCGCAGGTTGCAGACTCCTGGACTAGTCGTTAGTAAGGTGCGATAATTGGCTTCTCACTGACTGCACACAAATGCTACACACACAGGGTGTGCAGGTGATACATGCGTTCCAGCAGGACACCTGTAGGATGTCCACACAAACTACACTCAAAAATTGTTTAATTTCTTTAATTCTAATAGCTAGGCTGCATGCAAGGAGAGCGCATTTATCCCTTTGACAGCACTAACCTCTGCTTGGAAACATGAAAGACCTGTACCACATCCTTGCATCTCACCTACTTTCCCTTACCTACCCATTGTGTTGTTCACTACAGCCTGTCGCTCGCAGCACGCCCATAGAAAAAATGTGTATGTTTGAGCATTTTCACTCTACAAACTCATCAAGAGTCTACCACTTTGTCACTTGTGCATGCCCTGTACTGGTTTGCCCTTTTTTACCCACAGACAGCCCATCTACACCTGTAGCGACAGTCGTGCTAGAGCAAAAGAGGCGGGAAAGGACTGAAGCTTCTTTCCTACCAGCCAAGTCACAGAAGACGCTGCTAGGACAAAGGTAGATATTAATGTAAGATTCCCTGAGAGTTAAAGGTAGAAAAGCAAGTAAACATGGCAGAGAGAGAAGGAGAGAGATCACGTAACGAATGTTCAGATTCAGTTCAAGCTGTGTGCAGGAAGAAGAGCATCTGAGGGTTAGATAGGAGGAGTTAACAGTGGTTCTTTGGGGGGGGATGGTCATTACCATTATCATTGCTATAGTTCATCAGCATGCCACAAAAGACAGTCAAGAGCTTCTCATTTTCCGGCTCAGTATTTTGGTAGAGGGATTTAATGTGTTCAGCTACTATCTGAGCCCCTCCTGCCAGGTGAACTGCACTCCTGCCCTCATCTGAAAAACAAAGAGGCCAGGACACAAATCAACCACAAAGGAAAACTGAATCAAGCAGAACCTGAAAAAAGAGAAAAGAAATCAATCTTCAAAAAATAAATGAACACAAATGATATACAGTCACATTCTAAGCAAAACAAAGAACACAATTAAACTGGTACTAATATCAACCATATTAAAGAACCTGGAGATGGGTTGATCTTAATAAAACAAGTGTTCTACGTTACGCATGCCCAGATTTCTTTGTTGCAGCCAAGAGACAGAACATTCAAAACACAATTAAAAAAATCAAAATGAAAGAAATGCAAAAAAAAAAAAAAAAAAAAAAAAAGATATGCTGTAAACTCTGATTAGCTCTGACTTTGTCAGTCAGTCAGGTATTTTTAAAGCAGTTCACTTCCCTTCCTCCTACAACCAACAGAGTGCTTCCACATCAGCCTGCTGGGTAGTCCTAATGTCATCCCACCTGACTCTATTGAAAAAAACTGCACAGGACATTCCTGTAGAGACAGATAGGTAAACCCCATTGATATATATTAATAATATATAATTATTAATATATATCAATGGTAAAACATGAGAGATGCTCAGAGGGAATTTGAATGAAAAATGATCAGGGTTAGAAGACCTTGGTACAGTCAGGAAGCAGCTTTTCTTAAGTTTTAAAGGGAAAGAGGTTCATGCAAAAGTGATAATACCATTTACTAGTTTATTTACCCGAGGTTTCCATTTAAACTGAAGGACTAATACAAATAAATATTGAAAGAGTTTTCTGCTAGAAGAGCTAAGAACCACGCTCTGGCTTGAAAAATACATTACTGAACTGAGCCCGACTCACCAGTTACCTCCCAAAAAATGACCAACAGCACTAATGCACAGTGGATCCGATGAACATCATCATGTCCATACTGTTCAAATAAAAGTTAAGCCCTGAGTTGTCGCGCACCTCGGTGTGTGTGTACTGTGTTCTCTGAATGTGACCCATCCCCTGGGGGAGCGGTGAGCTGCAGACACAGTCGGAGAGCTGGGAAAGCTCTTCTTCTTCTTCTTTTCCTTTCGGCTTTTCCCTCCAGGGGTCGCCACAGCGAATCAGTTGATTCGCATATTTGATTTGGCAAGATTTTACATCGGATGCCCTTCCTGACACAACCCTCTGTATTTATCCGGGCCTGGGACCGGCACAATGAGACCCTGGCTTGGGCCCCCTCGTGGCTACATTTCTATTGTACAATATAGAAATTTCTATAATACAATATAGGCTTTTTCAGATTGTGCGACAACAATACATATCACGATATAAATAAAATAACTATTTATCAAATTTGAATGGCTCATAACAGAAACGTGTAACTATCAGGTTGTTTAGATTTAAATATGTATTTCCTATCACAATAAACATAACAGATGCACTGAAGGAACATGATACCACAATTTCTTTATCAGATAAAAAAAGAAAAGGCTTAAATATGACAACCGTAAATGAAAGTTAAAGCAAATATTTCAAGTTTCAAAAGAAAACAAATAAAACAGGTCACTAAACTGCTGTATAATTCCATGTAAAAACAAAGCATTAATTCTACAAATAAATTATAATGTCTTCAAGTTTTTCAGAACAAACATAAATTGACATTTTTGTCAACATCCTGTGAAAAAGTTAGGAAGTTTCTTCTCATAGTTTAGAGTGTAGCTGGTGTGCAGGTCTGGACTTTGTTGTTTCTGCTGGAGAATAATTGTTCATTTCCGTCTGAGATTGAGCATGCTCGGTGTAACTGCTTCAGGTGAAAAAAAGGGTTGATGGTATTTCTAGTTTTAGAAGGAACAGGCCTTTCTGCACAATTTGCAGGGAAGTTACTCTGTTTTTTTGTCAGATTTTGAATAACTGTAACACCTCCACTCGGGGACTGTAATTAGAATTTTTGAGTCTGCAGCTTTAGAGGGAACGGGAGCAGTCAGCACAACATCGGACATGTCAGTTTTCAGTGTAACATTACAGTTTTCTGTAATGCTATAGCGGTTGCTAAAACAAAGTGGATTCAATTCCGTTAATATTCAGAAACTACATTTTTGTAGTGCTGGGCGATATGACGATACATATCGTGTGGGCAATAGAAAAGTGTCTATCGTGCCATTTCTCCTCTATCGTTTATATCATTTCAAACCTAATTTGATTAATTATTACGCCAAGTATCTAATTAAATAGCCCAAGAAAATTGCGCAGGTGTTGCCTCCACAGTGTGGACACACAAAAATGTATAGAAGTTAAAATAAAGAAAAATTAAAAGAGATTCTTCATAAGGAAATTCCGTGTTGTGGTTGTGTGACATAGAGCTGCTTTACGTTCTTTTATTCTCTCTCTTGTGGGTTTTACAACATACTTTACATTACATAACACAAGTGCAGAACGATGGATGCGTAACAGCTTAAAGTTGTTTCCCCGGAGTTTAAACAGACAGATAAACTGATGCAGGCAGCCCAAGAAGCACTTTCAGCAACTGCGATTTGGTTGCATTTTGGATTCAAGATGTCTGACGTAGAGCAGCAGATAGTAATATGTTAGTTATGCTAATAGGCTATTTCTGCACCGATGCTAACACAACAAGCCTTCTGTCACTGAAGGAAAGTCCACAAAAATGATCATATGAGATTACAAAAATAAGAGATAAATCACGCTGTGGAACAGGGCTGTAACGAGTATCGTGGCACTCGTGAGACTCATGATCTGTTCCCGAAAATTTGAGTCAGAAAATTCACAATGTCCAAAATCATTGATTTGTGATCTTTATAAACATAGTAGAGTGTCATAAAATATTTATTGCTCTGGAATACAGAATAATGTTGGGTTTTAAAGCCGAATGTGCAGCGCGATTGTCACCAGAAACAACAGAAACATATCTTCGAAACAAGACGTCAGTGAAGCTTCCCATTTTCAAAGTTAGACTAGCAAGAGCTTCATCTTTTAAAAATTGAGACAGAAGTTCTGTTCACTGAAGAGTTATGAAGAAAACAAAACAAATTAGTTTTAACATGCAAGTCTAGCAGAATTTTGTGCAAACATGTTTTTTTCTACTCAAAAACATGAAACTGTTTTGCATTTTAAAAATGTTTATCATAAAAAGTATATATATATTTTTTTTACAAATTTAGTTTAAATACTTCAGATTTTTGGAACAAATGTGAAGGCTGCTGTATATCAGCCACATCTGTTCTCATTTGATTTATTTTGCTGCACTAAAATGTTTGTTTCTTAATTGTGATTATTCAGTTATCTGTTACTTAATATAGACAGAAAAGTAAGCTATGACATTTTTTCAGAGAATAGCTGAGAACAGAATTCATTGATGTATATCGTAATATATACAATTATCATGATGTAAAATCATTTATATCATGGTATACAATTTTTTATATACTACATAGCAATACCGTTTTAATGCGTGTCTGATTAATTACTACTGTATTTTTCCTCCACGTCTTAAAGACCGGTCAGTGAGAATTTTGTCCGCCGTTACACCGGTCTGTGTTTACAAATAGGTGACGCACAGCGCAGCTAGTTAGCACTATCATCATAGTTAGCGCCACAGCATTAGAACCTAACAACAGAGCTGTTTCCAAATCAACACCTTCTATTCATCTGTCTGTTGCTGTTGTAAGTGAAGCAGCTTTATCCTCCAGTTCTGACAGAATTCAGTTCAGAATCCCCAAAGGTTCAGCTGTTTTATCAGCCACAGTAGATGTCATACAGGTGAAGTGACTGCAGGGGTGGGGTGATGTGTCTAATAAAAAAATAAAAGTCTATCGCGATAGACAAATTTCCTATTGAGAAAAAGTTCTATCGTGATAAATATCGTTGTCGTTTTATCGCTCAGCCCTACACAGTCACCAATCCGACGATCGCTGGTTTAAACGGGTAGACGACACTGATGGTACACAAAACACATCACGGTGTTGAAAGCACCACACCAAGACACTTACGTATTGCCAAATGTTGAGAAGAATGCGAAGAAGACAGAACATGGTCTAAAAATGTGTACATTGAAAAAGTTATAATGTGCTCAAAATCTGAGCAGTGAACGACCAGGGGTGTAGAGTGGTCTGTTTTTCATATACCCCCAGCGGTGCCACTTTATAGGGACGGCCACCGTCCAAACATCATCATATCGTCCAATCAGAGTTGCTGCCGGCCGGCGATCCGGCAGCAACTGTCATGTACCCGCCCGGCTGCCACACGATTTTGTAAGGTCCTCACCCCCGCCTGACTGCCGCCGTCTGCATTCATGACCTCAGCAACAGTTTCAAATCAGGCGATGGCAGCTAATATTAAAGATTCTGCTGATGCCTCTCCATGAACCTGTTGTATTTGTGACCACAGCATTAACTTGGTTCTGAACCTTACGCATTCAAACGGCCTTCAACCAGCCATTTCTGTTTTGAACCAAAGCTTGAAAACAAAACCATGTGACTTAAGATCTCTTCGGTCATTGGCCAGGAACTATAAGGGTGGGGAAAAGCAATTAGAGAAAGAATAATGGAAGTCCTGCACTTTGCAATTACTGTCAGGATAGTTCATTTATTCAAACTTGATATCCTGCTGACCCCCCCATGATGAAAAAGCCAAGCTCCCACTAGATCACATGAGAGCTTTCCCAACAGGATAGAGACACATCGCAGCTAAACCAACAGCTAACCAATGCTAGCAGTAGAATGCAGCACACCACCTCTCCACCTGCACACCGACTCAACTGTTATTACAAAGATGATATTCATCTCATTATCAGAACATACTCCAGACTTGAGTAAAGTTACTCTCATGAACTGTCATAGCTATAACTTCTTAGAAACTTGTGCTGCAAAAGAACATCATTCATTCTTTTACAGGAGAAATTAATCTGGCTCTAGGATTGTTTCTTTCATTCAAGCAACATTTAAAAGGACAATATTTTCAAAGATTAAAAACAGCAACTCAAAGGAAATACAGATATTTCCCAGAACCAATACATTTAATTCAACACGACCAAAAACTCACCTTTAGGAAACACATTCACTAGTGTTTCTTTAAAATGACGTTTCCCTTTTAAAAGCTATTTAAATAGGAAAATACAAAACAATATGCTATATAATTTATAAGGAGTTTTTGAATTAGAAATTGTCTTTATCAGGACATTGAATTCATATTTAAGTAGTAATCATCAGATTTCGTGCTCCAATTTTAAACTGCCTACATAATTTGCAAGATGAAGAGGAAATGTTTGGGGTTAAATACCTTTTTCATTTGCCACACCACACCTGCAATGTTACCATGGTAACGCTCTGCAGCCCGTGGATAGAGGAACATATATTTTCAATCTGAGGATTTTGGATTTGATTCTACAACATTTGGGTGATACATAGACTTTATCTGCTTTCTAAT
Organism: Oryzias melastigma; assembly: GCF_002922805.2. Classification (NCBI taxonomy): domain Eukaryota; kingdom Metazoa; phylum Chordata; class Actinopteri; order Beloniformes; family Adrianichthyidae; genus Oryzias; species Oryzias melastigma. Next base: position 24,592,417 of record NC_050529.1, read on the forward strand.
CTTTATCGTAACTGTTAAGATCAATTTAATCTCATTAAACTTCAACCAAAACAAATTTTGTTTGACTATGGTAACAGTTTTCCCTGACCAGTGATGAATACTGAACAGAGGAGGAGCATCAAAATACAATAAACATCCTAAATATCAAAACAGAAAGCAAGTTTTGGCCTGAAAGGCATACAAGAAAAAAACTTTATTCCAGGATTTAAGTAATCAATCATTCAATTTTCATGGTAAAATGGATTCTATTCTGTATTTAATTTGTAAAGTCAGCCTTTAAAACAGCCTTGAGCTGAGAAAGACACGCGAGTCATCTGGATTTTTTTTAAAGTTTGCAAAAGTTTCAAAACAACTGCCATGACAAACAGATGTTGTGGCTGTATCCCCACAGTCAGCTCCTGAGAAAACATGCTGAGTCACAAAAAGTTTGGAGCACCTTTTGAGAGTATTCTGCTGATTTTTGCATCATGAACATAAGGTGTTTACAGTAGTAATAAGATGATTTGAGATTAAAAAATTGAAGTAAGGAGAGACCTCCACATTTATCTGAAAAGAAAGGGTTTTGCAGCATGTTTTACAATCCAACTATATCAAGGACAGTTTCTACATTTAAGTTTATTGCAGCTTAATGAAATGTGGAGACCAATTTCTGGCTTATTACTTTCAGTAATACACATCAATCGGACACAGTGTTTAAGTTGCTGCTGATTGAGAAGTGTTAGAATGAATAAACTTCATATTACAAACCCAGCATTTCACACAACACACACAAGGAAAGAAATGGGGCTGGACTGTTGATCAGCTTGCAGTAATGTGACGGTGCTGAAAACCTGAAACTTAGTGTTCTCTAAGTGAAGCAAACTCCCACTTACGGCTGTCATAGCAGATGTTACCAAGCGCTCGGCCAGTCTGCAGTAACACCTCCTGGTCGGTGGAGTTCAAGAGCTGAACTAGAGGAGGGATGAGGCCTGCATCCACACAGGGACTCCGCATGAACTCTGCAGACAAAAAAGGAGCTTAGTTATTCAGCAGGTACAGTTACAGCCCGGGAGGAATAATTACAGGCCACAGTTTTTACATTTTTATTTGGTCTGTATTCAGATTTCCTCCAACCAAACATTTCAGTTTCAAAACTAAAGCATGTTGTTACCAACCCCCAACACTGGCAGGCGGAACGTGAAGCCAACCCGGAAGTAACAAAACGTTGCAGTACCGGCACTGACCAGAGAGGCTGGTCCTTAGAGTGAGCAAATTCCCATAGACTCCTATGTTAAAATCCTCATTTTCAGCCCTCTAATAAACCCCTTTAATGCCTGGTGCTTAAAGTTTTTATTTCATCAATGGCTGCATATTTGATCCATGACAACTCTGAGGGGAGTGAATTTTTTTCTAAGTTTGTAATTTTTTTTTAAAACAGCATTTATTTTCGCTTAATGAGGGGGGCGCGGTCTTTGATTGACGGGTGACGATCGCGGTGGATTCTGGGAGCTGTGCTCCGGTGTTTAGCTGGTCTGCTACAGATTTAGCGTTAGCATGAGCGCTAGATTTCGGTTTTTGTCCTGCTGCCGTGATGTAAACTGTTCTAATACGCTCTGGGAGTCATCTGGTGTCTTTTCTCTGGTAAGTACTAAATTAATAACTTTGTATTTGCCGGAAATAAATCATTAATGTATATTATGATTATTTATTTTAGTTCCAGTAATTCGATTTTTTTAAATTCTCAGCAACATTAATATCTATTATGTTTAAAGTTTAAAAAATGACGTTTTCTCTGTATTTTTACTGATGGTTATTTTATTTAATCAAAAAGTTATAACATATAAGGACATGATTCAGATCTGCTACAGTAACACCAGAATCTCTTCATGTGAAGTTCAAATGTGAAGACACAGAAACTTTCAGTTAATGAGAACATGTAGTTTAAATATTTAATTTTGAACAAATGTGTACATATTATATTTAGCTTTGTCTTGTGATTTTAATGTATATTAAATGTTATTTTTTTTATTGTATCTAATGTTTGTCTTGTATGTTCCTCTTCAGGTCTGCTTCTGGTGGTGAGCGGATTTATAATCCAAAACAATCCATCATTTACATTTAAAGGCAGTAAAATTCTCATTTTAACATATGAAGATGACTTCTGCTGATGTGATTCAATAAAAATTGCGTTTAACATATTTGAGTGACCAGTCTCTTTTGTTTATTCACTGTTTTAGCATATAGGTAAGACAAAAGGAAATGTGGGTCAAAGTCAGATCGTACAAAATTTATTTTTGAAGCAGATGAAATGGTTCAAAACATTACAAACATTAATCATTAAAAATTCAGAATTGGTTTTCCTTTATTCAAAGTAGGGACCTCTTTAAACATGTCATGGTTAGAAAGCATCATCTATGATAATACTGTCTGTTTTTATACATTTAAAGAACCTAATAAATGATCCTAAAGAGTACATTTCTATCTACTGAAAAAAATCAGTAAAAAATGAAAGAGAAATAAAGTTTATTGCTGGGTTGAAGAGTGAGCAGCGGCTGGACGTTCTCTCCGATCCCCATGACAGCTCCAGACTCCAGACGCCGCCCGTTCACGTCCTCCACAGTGATGAGAGAACCAGGAGCTGCTCTTCCTTGTAGAATTAAAAATAAAAGATGTCCACCACCGTCTGCCTCAGCTGAACCCGGTGATGTGGGTCCTCGTCGAGCTCACGTCGCTGTGGTGGTTTTGTTGAACTGTCCTTCTGGTGCCAAATGAAAATGATGTCCCCATTAATCCAAACTGTAATTGTAAGGAAAAGAAAATAGATTTCACTCAAAAATATTTGTACATGTGCTGTTTCTGTAAAGATGAGCTAAACACAAAATAAAATATTTCATCTTGTTTATGCTCAAAATGCATGTGAATATCTTTAAACCAAATCTTTTAAGAAAATTAGTTTATCTTTGAAAGAACATGACAGTTTTTAGTTTGATTGTCAGCAGAAGAGGAGGCAGCATCAGTCTGTTTAACCTCTTCAGACCTGATGTTCATCACATTCTGACTGATATTAGCTCATTCTGCTTCACTGTGACTGTGTTTAGAGGATTCACTTAAATATTAGTTCCAGCTTTAGGACGTTGACATGATTAACTTAACTAAGAAGTAAAAAGAAATGCTCCTCATTAGTAATCACAGCATCATGTGATCATATATCAACAATTTGATTTAACACTAGAGAAAAACTACGTGTTACACAATCATATTACTGTTGTGGTGTATTTTAATGTGTATATAAAGATTACAGTAACTTAAGACTAAATAACTCTTATTAAATAAGATATCTTAGGAGCACATAATAAAATGTTCAAACAGTGGATGTTCAGTTCGTACTGAACTCGTAACACGGGAAAATACGTTTTCATTGTTGTCTAAAAGTCACTTCCACCGTTTTACAGATTGTGTGTAAAACACCAAGTACTCACCTGTAAAGATTCATGATGTCAATAATCCACCGCGGTGCTGCTTTGCTGGAGAATTGAAGCGGTTAGCCGTTAGCATTGAGGAGCTGCAGACGGCAGAGCTGTGGGCGTGAACTAAAACAAACCGAAGGAAAAGCGGGTCAACTCGGTCCCGCCCCTTTCCCCCATATTTGGAACGTCCGTGTGAGGCGGAGTTAACTCCAGCCAATATGGCTGCGGCCATGAGCAGAATATTCAGGCTTCATTTCAGGGACTGTGGAAGTCAATGGGTGACGTCAGAGATGGTGCGTCTAATTATATATTAAGTCTATGGTTGTTACACACTGGCGCTAGCATGCTACGCTGCTAGCTGCTAATGCTAACAAACTGTCCCGTGTGTGGTCTGTAAATGTAAACACGATTGGTTCAAATTCGGACAATGTTTTCCCAAAGTGGACTTTAAGATGTGGCTGATAAATACAACAGCATTAATTCATAGAACATTTATAAAGCTGTATTTTATAAATATAATAACAGGCATGAATCCACTCTGTACTAACTTTATTGGTAGTCTCTGTGTAACATTACTGAGCTGGTGTACAGAGGGGCTTTAAGCTTTGCTAAAGAGAATAAACAACTAATTTGTGATAGAAAATAAAACTCTTCATAGACATATTCATAGAAAACCAGAGAGTAAAGACTGATTAGAAATGTAAGGAGTTCCTTAGGAAAAAGTGTTTTTTTTATCTGAGGCTTTTTTATGTTGCGACCTCCTTTCTTCATTTTCCTTTTTTTTTTTAAATTGGGAACATCAAAAATGATTCCTTTTTCTACAGTACTTTAGAAATTGATAAATAAATAAAGAAGTCCTTTTCCTCATTTTCATTTTTAGTTTTAATTTGAAAAATGAACGATACTCTGGTATTTCAGTTTTTTTTTTTTCTTTCAATGCCGAGTTTTACACGGGTGCACAGGAGAAGCTCCACGCGTGCACAGTCCTCCACGAAGGGGCGGAACTAGTTTTAGGAGCGTAAGAATACTTTTTCAGGCAAGCAGGACAGCTAACAGGAAAGTAAGAATGGTCCCACTAGCGCGGAGAAGAGCTTTCACAAGCGCGGAGAAGAGGTTTCACGAGGGGAAAGAAGAGATTTCACGAGCGCGAAAAAGAGGTTTCACGAGCGCGGAGAAGAGCTTTCACGAGCGCAGAGAAAAGGTTTCACGAGGGGAA
>NC_050529.1:24598666-24628645 GCF_002922805.2 Oryzias melastigma
GAGGTTTCACGAGGGCGGAGAAGAGGTTTCACGAGGGCGGAGAAGAGGTTTCACGACCGCGGAGTAGAGGTTTCACGAGGGCGGAGAAGAGGTTTCACGAGGGCGGAGAAGAGGTTTCACGAGGGTGGAGTAGAAGTTTCACGAGGGTGGAGTAGAGGTTTCACGAGGGGAAGGAAATGGTTTCACGAGGGCGGAGAAGAGTTTTTGTAAATGGAACCACTGCAGAAGGATCATTCCAGTTTTTAAAGTTTTAGGGCTGTTGAGCTTTTATGACATTTCTTAATAATTGAGGTAAATCTGACACCAGAAGAAGCTTGACAGAACAAACCACATTTAATCATGAATCACCACACAGAGCAGCGTTCAACATTGCAGTTCAACAGTATGAAACGGAAGGGCCGTCTCTGGCGCAGCGGCAGACTCTTCCGGAAGCAGTGACAGATAAATGCCAGCGGGTCGGGGCGGGTTCGTCAAGCTGCCGCCCAGCTACCATTAACTGCACCCCTGCAAGCTCAGAACCCGTTCATTATCAGAACCTTTTCTTGACGTCTGCTTTTTTCAGCTGTAAAAGCTTTTTCCTGAGCTCACACAGAGACGAGATGGAAAATGGAGCTCTGCAAGCCTGCAGCTCAGTTATACAAGGTCTGTCAAAAAGCATGAAGAAAAAGTAACTGCATTCAACCAAATGAATCAGCCTCTATGATTAACCTTTGATTTTGAATACAAAAACGTCTCAGAATGATTCATTAATTAAACTGTTCCTCTCCATCAAGAAGACACAGTGCAGCCCGGAGACTAAAATAAACACGAGCTTTTGAAGAGGCTCTTACCATTTTTGGCCAGCTCTGCAATTATGTTGGCAACTTTGGGGGTGCATGAAGACTGGGGGTTAAGCAAGTTGGGAAAAAGAGGAAGGATGCCCATCTCCTGGATCTTCATGCTGGCCTCAGTGTCTGCAGGAGAAACAACCCAAGATGAGCCTGAACTCTGCAGCTATGTTCCCTGCTTTCAGAGCAGCTGGTGGCTCGTATTTAATGCAGAATCCATATTGTTCTTCTTGTTTGATCTTGTGGTTGTTATGTGGGATTGTCTGAGAATTATTTTCTGACCCAAAGAATCAGATCAACATACTTTGTCTTCTTCTTCCATTTGACCCTAAACATGGTTCTGCACATTTTCTCTAATCATTTAGACTTACCTGCAGCACTGCAGTGATTTAGATTTTCTTTTTGGTCACATGTTTCACAGTGAACTGAAATGAGTCCCTGTGAGGCTCAGGCAGCTGAGAAAGACGTGTTCAGCTGCTCATCAGCTGTCTGCTCTAAAACAGTCAGACACAATTTCATGGTGAGAATGAACAGATTATTTTCTGAACTCTCATTTCTGTTTGACTCAACTTCAAAAAATGGCCAAAAGAGTTGTGGCTAACTGAGGGAGCGTTCTGTACTCACTGGTGCTGGCGAGCGCTTTGAGCAGACAGTCCAGGCAGATCTCCACGCCGTGAGCGGTGTTGTCGCCAGACGCCAGCTTCAGCTTCTGCAGAGCTTCAGTCAGGTTGTCTGCAAACACGTGTGAGGCTCCACGTTATCAAACCAAACTGCACCGTCATGGCTTTTCAAATAAAACCAATCACCTCAAGTAATTTGCAGAATTGATGGCTGCACGATTCACACAGTCTATCCATTATATCTAAGGGCAATTTGTTTATTCAGGTCTGGTAATGAGGTACAAAGAAGGTGATGAGCCCCATCCAAAGATGTATAGACCCGATGGTTCTTTGTAGCATAATTTTTAATCTTCTTTACTCTGAAAAAGTAAACATTCGTGGAAGCTTTAACCATCCACTGTCACGAGTGATTCTTTTTCTTCTCTGCTAAAGTAAAACTATAAGATCTGTCCAGAACAGGAAGAGAGAAGCTTTTGGAACCTCTGAAGAAAAAAAACATTTCAGTGTTCAAACAAACATGACAAACTAAAATGACCTCAAGGCTTTTGTCCACTGCTAAATAAAAAATGATCAGGAAAGTTTGGACATATTTAGTCGGGACATAAGAGGTCATATAAAATCAAAGATACAGTATGTTTGGAATATTTTGTGATGGAGGGATTACAGTGGTTAGCACTTAGCGTGCTCTCCAGGTACATGTGTGGGTTTTCCGTCCAACAACACCAGTGATCGGTGGTTCTAAACTGTCTCTAGGGGTGTGAGTGTGTCTCTGCGATGGCCTGGAGAACTGTAGCACTACTGCAGTAGCTGGATGTGCTCCAGTATCTGCATGAGCATGAACAGGATGTGATAGCTGCAGGGACATCAGTTGTATAAATACACTTGGCAACAAAATTGTGGCTCATCTTCTTTGTTCTGTAATTGAAACTGATCCATTTCCTCTGCTTGAAGGCAGCTTTTGAATCAAATTAGAAAGTCATTTGTTTCCCAATAATTAGTAAGTAGAAGCTGTAATACGATTCTACAAGAGTTCTCATTGAAGGTTGAAAGTCATCATGTAATCCCAGACATGTTACATCAAATAATCAAACTGTTCATTACAGTCAGTGATGGACTTTGGAGAACTTCCAAACCCCGGGTTTCCCCCCAGAACTGAAAACTACATTAAAGTGCACATTCAACTTGTGCTTGTTTGGATGTCATTTGGAACCAATGACCTTTATTTCTGTGATTTTAGGCTTGCATACTCAGTGAGGATGAAGATCGGTCATCTGGCAGATTTTGACTGTTTCCTGTAGCATAAAGTAGTATAAACTTAGTATTGGTGACAGCTGAAGGTAAACTAGGTGAAGTGTTGATACTTTTGTCAATATGCTTTGAAAAATGAGTGATGTAAAGCAGTTTCTCAACCAGAGGGCCATCAGAGATGGTCAGGTGTGCCGTGGGAAATTATCCATTTAAAAACATTTACCATCACCAGGATATCAGCTTCGTGTTCATCCAAACGGGTCCTGATTCAACACTGAATAGTTTGGAATACGAAGATCATAAAATACCCTGATCTGGTCGCAAGATTAACCACTGACTCTGCATTTAGAAAAGTCCCGCCCACTTAACTATCTCTGCCAATTATTCTTGAAGGCTAGATCATGTGTCATCCAACTGACCAATCAGAAGTGGTTAACGTCCTCACTTCCTTGTTCTGATTCGGCTCATAAAGTCTTTCAGTTCCAACAGAAGTTACAGCTAACGCTCATGTTTAGCGGTGTAACTTCCCGCAGGATCCGGTGTCAGATCCTTTCAAAAGTTAACAAAATAATGAAGTTCAGAAACGTGAGTCTGTCCAGCATCGGGGTCAGTTTTGTCCCTGTATCTCCCATGATGCATTGGGCTAAAGTGACAGCGTCTCTGTACTAGACAGCACACATCAAACAGTCCGTTCTCTCAGTTTTCAAATCTTCTTGATGAAACCAGAGAAAACAGTTTAGTTTTCCCTCAAGGTTTGAGTTTATTATTAACATCCCAGTGTTTGGTCCAAGTCATCTTTATAAAAGAAACAGCTGGTTTTTGTGTCTGATTGAAGGAAAGATTCAGTTGCAGACTTCAGTCATTAAAAAAAATAATAAATTAAGTTAAGCTTAAATTTAAGTGATAATAAAATAGAAAGAAACAGGATTAAGGTTTAGTGGCCAACAGACACATTTAAACTAAATTGAAACCATTATTCACCCTAAAAGAAAGAAAACATTTTTGTTAAAGTTACATTTTTGCCTTAAAAAAAGAAAAACGAATAAAACTTTAACAAGTTCACTTTTTGTGTAGTTATAATTGAACATAAACATGAATATAATGTTGAGTTTTTATGTAAAAAAAAACAAGCATGTTATGATCATAACATTGTTCAAAAATTACAGTTGCTCTGGCAAAAACATTTAAAAAAACATTTAAAAAAAAGAAAATGTGTTATTTGGGTTTCTTTTGCGGTGTTACATAAAAATGCATGACAATAAACTAAAGGCAAAAACAATTACCTAGGTAGATTGTCCCATAATTTAGCTGACAACTATTATTGAAAACTGTCACAACTTTTTTTCTATTTATTTATTTTTACATTTAGGAAAACAGCTGCAACTTCCAGCCGGAGAAAAAAATCGTTGTTTTTTCTGCCTCAATTATCTCAAAAAATGCGTGTGAAATTGTGGAGGGACTGTGCATCAATACAGACGATAGAGTTTCTCCTTTTTTACATTTTAGGATGCTGGTGTGTCGTGGGAAAAACAGGCTCAAAAAAGGTTGAAAAACACAGATGTTAAGGATACAAAGTAAAAGCCCCCATTTTTTCATAGTTTAACCAGGGGAGTGACTTGTGTGTTTTTTAATTTATTTTTTTTATTTAAATCTGCTCATATTTGTTATTTTCTCAATCGGTTGCCCTTTAGAGGTTGTTTCCCGCTAACCACCACTAGAGGGCACTGTATGTGTGTATCAGTATTTGTTCCGGACAGTACCAGGAGAAGAAGTTTTTATGTTTTTAAATGTTTCATTTCAAGTTTACAAAGCTTCAAGGCATCCAGATTTTCAGAGCAGGGCCACAAAGATAAGGCATGTGAATCACAAACAGTCACAGGTGGGTACAAAATTATGATGAATCCAAATGAACCACACGAAGAAGTGTCGTCCAGGAGAATCTGATTGCTTCCCCCTTAAACTTTGATATTTTTCTTATTGCATCAAAATTTTTTTATTCTTGCTTGGATTTTTTTGTGCCCTTGGACTAATGCAGAACAGAAAGCCATCAAGCTGAGTTACAGACAGATGGGAGAACAGGTAAAAGCGCCGTCATTTAGATAGCTCCTGCAGTACGATCGTACTACAGTACGATCGTACTGCAGGAGGCACTACAGACTGAAAGGTCTCATGAACCAGACATGGAGACATGATAACCAAAGGCTTTGTAGAGCTTTTTGAAATAAATAAACCAGATCTCTCAGGAAGAGCTTCACCTGCAAAATATAGCTTAAAAAATGCATAAATTGAATGTACTTTTTAAAATAATAAAAATCAAATGTTAGTTTTTTTAGACGTCTTTTAGCCCCGCCTCCTCAGCGCCGCTCAGACTGTAGCTGACTGTATTGCTGTATTGTTTCTGTCTTTCCCTCATCATAAAATACTCTTTATTTTAAAAAAATGAGCTAATTTGCTAATCTCTTGCCATCTGTCTGATTACATTGATGCCAGTTTGTGACTCATTTAGTCTTTTCGCTAAAAATGTGCTTTAAAACACACTAGGTGAGGCACACAGACGGCACACAATGACGGCAGTGCCTCACCAGCCGTGAACCTCACCGCACACCACTGCAATATTGTCCATGTCTTCTGTATGATATACAGTCAATGCTTCCAAGTATGGTAGCTAGGAGTGTCTAGTTTATTAAAGAATTGAGCATCCAATTTGATGCGTCTCAGATGATCCGTGCCAAAAAAAAGAGGCAGTCGAGGCGAGAAAAAAGACGTCCAATCTCAAGCTCACTTCTAGTACCAAGTCGAGTCTATTCCAATGGGTGAAAGTGAACCACAGTGAGGGATGTGTGTTGTTTTTTACAGCACTAAAAAACAACACTTGAATAAACTAACATGACACCTTTACTTAAGCACAAAGAACAAAACAGACAAATCAAGATTAGTATGTTTTTATCAGACAATTGTTTTTTTTCTGATAAAAAGAAAAAGATGATTTTGTTATTAGGCATTTTCAATTATAATTTCAAATGTCAAATAAATATATAGATTGAATTGATTTCTGTAAAACAATTAGATTGTATCATAATGCCACTAAATTTGTGGACCATGTATGGCACATGTGTCAAAGTCAAGGCCCTCCAGATCATTTTATTATATTGTTATTAATGACCCGATGTTATCTTGTTCTCATTTCTAACTTGTATAATTCTGACAAAATATATTTTTATGGAGGGTAAAATATTGAAAGTTATTTAATGTTTAGGTTGATTTATTCTGGAATAATATTCCTGCCTTTTTATTATTCATAATTATGTTTAAAAGTTACAGTTTTTAAAGTTAACATTCTGCTAGCTTTTTGGACTATTTTGGCATTTACTAAGATTTTTAGGTTGCTTTGGAGTTAAGCTAATATTACAGCTACATGCTAGCTGTTTTGCTTAATTTAGGCTTTTTTCTGTTTTTTAGGCTATCCTGAAGTTTAGCTGTATTTTACATTTTTTGGGCTACTTTTGCTTTAGCTAATATTTGTGGCTGTCGTTTTTAGCTATCAGCACTAGCATCTTCATCAGCCAAATTCAGCTTACAGCATTCACACTAGCATTATCACGGGTAATGCTATATACCTCGTTCTTAATTGTGTTAAAAAGTAGTGTTTTTAAAGTTTTTAATTTTTAGTTTTAGTGTCTTCAATAACCAGGCCCGTTCCAAGAAGCGGGTTAAGCTGAACTCAGAATCAATCACTATGGTAACTGAGTCTGTGAACGAAACCTGGTCGGTAGCAGGTTTTATTCAGGAAACTTAGAGTTCTCTGCGGTCTCCGCCCCTTTTTAAAGTGAAAGATGTTCAAATATGAGTTCCTCATGAACATTTAGAGAACATTCACATTAGAGACGTCACGTTTCCACCACTCAGAAACCAAAATGATATGTTCATTCATAGAGGATCATGTAGAGAGGAGGCTGGATTAATCCAGAGGAAATGTTATTTACGTCGGTAGAGGATTTGGAGGACACGAGTCGATTGATTGAAGTTTCCTGATTCATTTTTATTTCAGCGATATTATCAAACGTGAGTTTTTCCAGGGACTCGCTATTAAAATATACCGTTTTCTTTTCTTTATTTGAAACCCTTAACAATAGAAATTATTGAATGTCAAACACCGGAAAAGGATCTGGACTCATCCACTGTCCAGTGACTACGTCAGACATTAGCTCAGTTGTCAACAACACTGCTTCCCACTGCATAGTCAGTGAGTTCAACTGCCGGCTATGGAAAGCGATTTTTACTTTTTACGCTTAAAAAAATTCGGCGAATATTTTTTAAGTCTTGAGAATTAAAATTAAATAAATATTTTTTTAACATATGCCAGGCATCTACAGTTTCTTTTTAGCGTGCAGTGATATCCGTGTGTGCAGGTGGGGGGGTGGGGGGTTTACCAAAACTGGTCATTCATGCGATTACGGAGATTACTGGTTAAATTAGTAACAGATCAAAAACCACTCCTTACTCAACAAGAGACAAAATAACCTTCCTGACATTAATTATTCATTATTAGAAATGATTCAAATAACTGCAGATATTTTCTCTCTGTTCTACCGCTGCAGCTGTGTTGCTTTTCTTGCAGAAAATGTTCTCCTATAGTCGCATATGCTTGAAGGAACTTATCAATTTCCGCCGCCGGAAGTACGTAACTCAGATGTTTGTTCCCGTTTCCATGGTGAATCGTGCTGTCTTTGCTCCATTGATCAGGGCTTTTAATGGTCGCGACGCTCACACCTGATTCTAGTTCTAACAACTTCAAGTTGATTGAATCAAACATTTTCAGCTGTTCTGGAACCGAAAACCCTGAGTTTGGGAATTTAGAGTCCAGTGACTCTAAGTTCAGGTTCGAACTCTAAATTTGTTGAACCTGCTTCTTGAAACGGGCCCCTGATGTGTAGGGATGTGTAAAGAATCATGTGAGGAAGATATGCAACACTAGAAACGTGAATGTTCTCCATCTGTGGCGTTTCCTGCAGCTGAAACCATCACTCTAAATGCAGTCAGCTGAACCATATCAGAGCCACAGCATGGCAGGTGTGCTGCCATAACACTGATTCTCCCTGCAAAGCGGGAGCTGGATCATTACATAATGAGTGTTGCAGTGACCCGATTATTGCTGCCAACAAATCATCATCCTCCTGATCCTTGAATTTCATCTCCCATTCTTCATGGGCGGTGTTACATAAACTGCCCATCTGTCTGGGGGTTGGTCTGGTGGGGCGGGCTGTCAGAGGGTCCACGCCGGAGGAGCCACATCAGTAAGCGGGGAGCGTCCGCCCCGAGCCCGAGCCGCGGCTGCAGTGGTGCAGCGTCGTGGGCTGCCTCATCACATTGCATAACAGCTGTGGAGATGGGCGGCCATCAGCTGTCGAGTCACAGGAAAGCAGTAAGCGGGAGAACAACTGCGTCTGATGAGGGGAGAGGCAGTGGGGAGACACCCCACCCAGTCGATGCTGAGCCCCGTCATGCCCCCCAGCCCAGCATGTCGGGGCTCAGCATCGACAAGAATGACTCGCTGATTCCGATGAGTCCCATTAAAATGCGACACCTCCAACCGCCTTTTTCCAGAAGCGGTGAAGCGTTTCTCCGAGCTAACAGTTCGCTGCCTCCCAGCTAGCCGTCTACTCACCCATCTCCGCGGAAGAAGCCCTCGGGGGGTGGATGAGGGTGGTTCCGTAAACTGAGTGTAACCAGCCGGAGGCCACGCCGTTCGGATCCTGCTGTGGTCAAGCTAGCGACTGGAAGCTAACGGGTTAGCACGGCAGCTAGTTCGGAGCGCCGGACTGTGGAGTCCCGCTCAAAGTGACGCTGCTCCGCGGCGGCCTGTACACCAGCGGCTGCTAACGCACCCCACCTCCTCTCATAGCCACGGTAACGGCGGACAGTCGCGGGCTAGCAGGTCCACAACAACTGCCTCCACTCCGACTGACGGCTGCTGCTTCAAGCGGAGATCATTTCCGGTCCAACCTTCAAAATAAAACAGCAAAAAGAAAAAAAGGTTGTAATAGTCACGCACCGCCAGCAGGCGGCGCTACAACGCCATATTTAATCTGGTGTGATGGCAAAACCTGAGTTAAATGTAAAATTTAAAAGGGTATTCAAAGATTGTGTCATATGTTATGCATATATATTAACATGTAATAAGAACATAAATAGCAGTGCCAGTGGTGTAACATGATTAACTTAATATTAATTCTCATTAATATTATCAATACTTGGCATTCTCAAAATATACATATTTTGTTGTTGTTTTTGTTTAATATGGGGTGCCGTTTGTGAATCTGCAAAGTAAAGTTCTAACATCAATGTTTTTTGTTATTTAGGATGTTTTAGGAGAAAAATAACTGATCTAGTTTCTGAAATGGACATTTTCAGGCTTTAAATCCATATATTTCTAAATGTTACATTTACTAACTAAATGTTTAGCTAGCAAGCTAAATAGTCCATTCTAAGCTAAATATTTATTTTTAAATTTATGTTTAGCATATGAACTTATTTTGTGAAATTAAACATTTAGTTTGCAAATTAAATATTGAAACCTGACCTAAATAATTATTTTCCAAACTAAATGATTACGTTTTGTATTTAAATATTTAGTTTTTCCATTAAATATTTAGTTAGAGAACTAAATTTTTAGGTCCTAACTAAATATGTAGTTACAAAACTTAAAGATTTAGTTTGGAAAATAAATATTTAGGTCAGATTCATTCATTCATTCATTTATTCATTCTTTACGGTGTAAATATGCATTTGAAAAATTAGACTGCTTTTTTTCTCCTAAAACAAGCTAAATAACACAAATAATGATGTTAGGGTTTTGATTTGCAGATTTACAAATAAACCCCGATAGTTTATTATGTTTGATTTTTATTTTATTTAGCTAGTTTTGCTTTCTTTTCCCTTTTTTAAGGGGAAGGCTCAAATAAGATGAGCTTTTACCTTCTCCCTTTCAAACACGTGTCTGTATTCTTTTTGTTGATGTTACTATTATTGTTATTATTATTGTCCATTATACGTGCCATATGGCATGTTCTTTATTAATAACATGTTTGCAACAAATTTTAATAAATAAACTTGAATAAAACATGCAGCTAAACATGTGGTTGTAATCTTTACATTTCAGGATGTGTAACTTGCACAGTGTGAGCATCACTTGAGTGTATCCATGCATTAGCTGCAAATTTATGCACAATTGGGTCATTATCTGTCCATCACACTTGTGTGCACATATAATCTGAGCCAATACAGAAACGTTTTTAAATATATCAACTTTAATGATTTCGTTAGCCTCAGTTTGTTAGAAATTGGACATTATTGGTCTGATCCACTGAACCCCTCTGAGTTCCCTTTGGAGTTCACGTATCTGCTCCACAACAAAATGATTTATTCTTGATTATCTTTGTCCTTTTATTAAGTGCAGAAAACAAAAACAACAATTTGAAAAAAAACTACAGCAATCCAATTAATAATAATCATTATATTAAAAAGAAATGACTTTCAGAGTGTTTTCTCAAACAAAACTATTAGCCACAACGTTTCATCTTTGGATTTATTGTTTTTTCTGTTTTAGTGGGTTTTCATTTTTTACACTAAGCACCTTTTGCACTGGACATGTTGATGGAATGAGCTTCATAAATATCTGTGAATTGATCAATGGACAATAATAATAATAATAAAAGCATGTTTGCTTTACTCCAGTATTGACCCTTCAGATCAATGTGGGTCATCAAATCAAAACATCTCTGCTCATGGTCTTTTATGATGGAATGAGTCAGTCAGCTGGAAATCAGCTGCTATGTCAGATTACACATTAAACCGTGGCTGAAGACTAACCTCGTCAACTAATCAAAAGTTAGACATTGAAACATCAGAGAATCTTTAGACGGAATAAACGCAGAGACGGACTGAACCAACGCTGCTGGTTCTGAAGGAATGCGGAAACACTCAAATGGGTTTTAGTCAATTATTACACATTTTTGAAAAACATCTTTTACAAAATATTGGCTATTTTATTGATTGGACATACTTTAACCCCTTGATTAAATATTTGCTTCTCGCAATAAAAAAGAGGAAGGGCGCGCGCACGCTGCCTCCTCCCACCCACGCGCTGCCTCCTCCATCCTCCTCCTCCTCCTCCTCCTCCTCCTCCTCCTCCTCATCCTCCTCCGCTGTCGGCATCCAGACCGCAGGAGCCCTTTGTGCCTCTGCAGGGGCCCTTGTCGTTTCCTCTCGTTTGCATTTGACGCCAAACCAAGCGCAGCATGAAGATGATGGGAAGCAAGGAGCGCAGAGGCGCGAATCTGAGGGGTTTGGTGAGGAAGAACTGGCTGCTCGTCGCCACGGTGGTGTCCGTGCTGCTCGGTATGTGGAAGCCCGCCATGCATGCTCTTAACGAGACACTTTCTCCTCCGCGGTGCTGTCTGGGTTGGAGCGCATCGTTCATCAGCTGCTGCTCGCGATGCTCTCCTCCTGCTATCGGGGCGTAAAAGGGGGTGTCAGGGTTGACAGGCGGGGACACATCTCTCTGCGTCCTCTCTGCGTCTCAGCCAAACGTGACCAGACTGAGGTGATGCGTCTGAGAGAAGAGCAGCTCCTCTGTGCTCCTGTTGCCCCGGCTGAGAGGCATCAGCTGCCTCCAGTGTGAACCTCTGATGAACAATCATTCGTTTCTCACGGCTTTAGGAGATGAAAACAGACTCAGTGTTTGCAGATTTTATTTAAATTTGTAGTTTTCTTGAGATGATCCTTGAAAGGTCAGTTAAGATTGAGAACATGTCACTTCTCACATTTACGTGTAATGGAATAAAAAAGGAGCGTTCATCACATGAAGCCCACACATACCTTCATTCTAACCTCTTGGGCTACAACAACAGTCTTCGGAGTGTCTGACAGGTTTCTTACCCAGAGCAGAGACTAGCTTTTGGCCTGGGACAAGCCCCTAGTCTGCTGCTTTAGTTAATAATTGTGAGGAAAAGATCAGCTCAGATTTTAGCTGGAGCTGCAGATGAAGCTTCTGAACTGTAGGTTTACCTGTAGATCACTGAGGCTAAGCTGCATCGTTTGGAAATTCCTCACCGAGAGAGAAATCTTGCTTTCCTATTTGCTATTTTGCAAATATTCTAGATGTGATCCCTTGTGCAAAACTTTCTCTGAATTCCTGATTGAGTCTTTACTGGTCTTTCACCAGAGATCCTGTTTATGGTGGTGTTTGTGTTCTGGAGGTTTGATCCTGCAATAATGAAGTGTCTCTCACATGCCAATCTTTAACTTGGATTGTGTCATCCTCAACGGGCCCTTTTCAGAGGCCCTCTCTGTATTTACTCAACACTTTCTGTAAGTGCTGCTTCCTAATCTGTTGTGCCTGTCAAGGTGGATTAGAAACCTTCATTTATTATGTGTAGATCCTCTTTTTTAACCATTAGAATTCAGTGAAGTTAAAAAATCTCATTAAGTTGGTAATCTGTGACAGTAATCTATTAAAATGCCGTAAGGAATTGTTAGAGCAAACCATATTTTCCATAAACTCAAAACATTGCAAAATATTGCTAATCAGATCTGACTCATTTTTAAAGTTTTATGGTGTGAATTCATAACTCTGGAACACAACAAGACTTTATCACTCCTCACCTCTCCTAAACTAACATAGCTGAGGTTTTCAGGTATCACTCTAGTGATCCTGTTGTTGTTCACCTTTCATCTTATCCCTTTCAGGGTCACCACAGCGAAACAGCGGCCACTATTTCACATCAGTGATTCGTTTTTACACCGGATGTCCTTCCTGACACAACCTTGTATTTGAGATTTGACGAGATTTTTCAATCTTTGTGCCCTTTGAAACCTATGCAATATTGGCATCAAAACATTCAGGACATTCCTGCTATTACTTTTAATATTTATACATTTTAAGCAATTTTTGAATTTTTTTGAAATTTTTGTGATTTTACAAGAAATGTTTCAAATATTTGTGCACTTTCTGCAAATTATGCAAGTTTGGTGTCAAAACGTTCAGCTCGTTCAGGACATTACACAGCAATTAAAGTCCATTGCTTCAGCATTTTCAGCAAACACCTTCAGCATTTTCAGCAAACACCTTCAGCTACAAGCATTCACTGTAGCATTAAACCATCATGAGATCTAGTCTTGTTCCAATTAAAGTTCTGTCTGTGACACAAGACAATAAATGAACCTGCCTGTGGATCAACTTAAGCTTTATTTACGCTCCTGCCAACACAGATGCAACACAGCATCCTTCATGTGTGACAAGACAGGTTTAACTCAAAGTACACTCAGTGATCCAAGTGACAGACAGGTAAATGTAGGCTATTGGTGCAATTAAGATAAGGAACATTTTTATGAAGAACACTTTATGGGTTTTTGTTTTCACTGAACTCTAACCAGTCTTGATCTGGAGAGCAGTTTGTTATGGTCATGACTGTGCTGACATTTTTGAATTAGTACGTTTGCTCGTCTGTCACGGATGTAGGACACATTTTTAAACCTTAACACAGCCACATTGTGTTGACTTCTGGTCATTTAAACCTTAGTCTAGGTCAGAATCTGAGGCATGTGTCCGGGTCGGTCTAACTCCTGGACTCCAGCATCTTCACACCCCACTGTTTATGACCAAACCCGACTCTCAAGGATTTCTCTTTGGACTTCTGGAAACGACATTCAGAATATACCATAGTGTTTTAATATATTAGGACATGTTGTATAAGAGAAAATAGTGTTTTCTAACCAGTAACATTGATACTGTATGCAAAAAGGATTTGAAAAATCAGAACATCAAAAATGGATTCAAATAGTCAGTTTGTTGCTAAGTATAAGATATTTTTGTTCGTAAATAGCCAAAATAATAAATTAAAAAAAAAAATAAGTAATAATAATAATTTAAAAAAAATAGCCAAAGTGGTCACAGCAAGTAAGGTGAAAGATGTTTCACTTCAAAAGGGCTTACTATTAGGGTTGGTGTTGTTTTTAATCTGGTTCTAGAAAGTAAAAAGGCTGTATTTATTAGTCACAGTAATTTGGTTTTAGATGTCTCCACAGCCAGAGTATGAGAGCTGCACTGTTGACCAGACGGTTATGGGTCTGTGGTCAAAACTCCTCACTCTGTGTTTGTTCTTTGTGTGGCAGCAGTGCTCTGGCAGCAGGCTGGACCAAAGAATCTGACTCTGAAAACACATTTTATGACCTGTATGTGACACATGTCAGAATCTGAATGGCTGTGGCTCAGTGGACAAGAAAAAATCCCACAGATTATTGGGATTAGATCACAGAGATAATTCATTTAACAACTCAGCAGGTTTGTTGAACCTTCAATAGATAACAGAGCTTATACATGTTTTATTTTTTTATGAAAAGATAAAAGTAACTCAGACAGGTTGATCAAATATAATTAGTTGGTTTAAGTTTAACACCAACACGATGGCAGAAATTCAGTGTCTTAACATTCATTCATTCATTTCCCTGACCGCTTCCTCCCTTTCGGGGTCGCGGGGGTGCTGGAGCCTATCCCGGCTACTGATGGGTGAAGGCGGGGTACACCCTGGACAGGTCTCCAGTCTGTCGCAGGGCCTCAATCACACACCCATTCACTCTCACATTCACACCTAGGGGCAATTCAGAGTCACCAATTAACCTATGAAGAATGTTTTTGGACGGTGGGAGGAAGCCGGAGTCCCCGGTGAAAACCCACGCATGCACAGGGAGAACATGCAAACTCCACACAGAAAGGTCCCAGCCGGGATTCGAACCGGGGCCTTCTCGCTGTGAGGCAAGAGCGCTAACCACTGCACCACCGTGCAGCCCGTGTCTTAACATTATTGATGATACACAAGAATTTGAGCTGTTATAAATCAAAACATTCATTTGGTATTAAGTATCCAGACTTTGTGGTAAAGATGGTGGTAAGATACGTTCCCAATGCCTGAGAGCGGGGACACACATTCTGGCAGGAGGAACGTACCTTGACACCACACCGGCAGCCCCGCTATTGGGCATTGCAAAAGCAGCGTCTTGAGCCAGCGGCTCGAAACAGTGACGTTCTGGACCAGGCGAAAAATCCTCAACCTCCCAAGGAAGTTCTGTGGAGAAACACTTTTCCCGATGCCACTCTCCGTACTGAAAACCCACAGAACGTTACATAAAGCTAACCTGTCAATCATAGATCCGAGCCACACCTCCGCCGCCCAGTCAGCCCCCCCACTTTTTTTAGTATTTTCGAAATCTGGGCTGAGAATGGAGTCGGCCTCCAACTGCCCCGCTTGGTTACCCTTTGATGATCCTGCTGGTTGGTGTGGACAGTGGTTGGTCCACCTCAGCCAAAGGGTTGGATGAACTGGTGGATACCGACCTGGTATGCAATTCATATTGTTAAATGAGATTTTTGAACATTTACAAATTCAAGTCATGAAATATTTATGAAATTACAGGTGGAGTTGTTGATGTGCTGCAAACTTTAGAAAATTGAAGTAATAAAAACATCTGAATTTAAACTGGTTTTGCGGCATGAGTTCTTCCAGACATCAACAGTCTGAAGGTTTGTTTTATTTCCAAACGGTTCTATTAAACTTCTGATCTTCCAGGAATCGGATTGGGCGTCTTGGTCAGAGAGTTTGAACCACTTTCCCATCTCAACAAGCAATACTTTGGCTTCCCTGGAGAGCTCCTGATGCGGATGCTGAAGATGGTTATACTCCCACTCATCATCTCAAGCATGATAACAGGTAAACCAAGCATGAAGTCTTGAGCCAACCATCGTAGTCACAGGGCTCCAGCAGAATGAATTCATGTGATGTCCACACATGTGGACGGCAGAAAGCCAAAGAAGAAATGTATGTGAATATCTGAGTGTACATTGAGAATGTTGTGGGATATACTCTGAGCACATGCTAATGATTTTAGTCTGCACATGGATTCCTATCATGGACATTTGTGTGTAGTTTGGATTTTATACCTGAAATGTTCAAAAATGTGTTTTGAGTTTAGCAAACTGCAATTTAAAAGCTGCTTGATTTGGATTATGAGACTCAAAACAATGAGAACTGCTTGAATCAAACTGCAGTGGTGAGAATTGTTTGTCTGGATCTTCCTGTGAATGTTTTAGCAGAAGAACCAGTCTGAAAGAGCCACATTTACTTCTTTCAAATCAAAGCTTCAGTTTGTCTTTTCATTCTGTGAGGTAAAGTGACACTTGTGATGTTTTCACAGTTTATGCTTGTACCTTTATATATTGATGTTTAGCATGTTTGTTGAGTTCAATAAAAAGCTAACGTTGTAGCCTGGCTTTGACCAACCTAAAATCATGTTTTGGGTCTTACAGTAGCCCAGAGAGTTAATAAAGATGTTTGTGTGTTTTATTTTTTGACATAGCTGATCACAAGCTGTGATCTAACCTTTGAACTACCAAAAAGAGTCACTTAGTGACTGTTAGTATTTTGTTTGGACTCATTGTTATTCAGCCAGTAATATTTTCCATTCAGAAACTAGCACTGTTTCTGATGGACTGGCTCCCTGGATTAGATTGAATGTTTGAGCTGCTCGTTCTTTGGGACGTAGCTCTAACTTTGCTTGTGAGGAGCAGTGATGGAACCTTCTGTTGCTGCTGATGACAGGTGTTGCAGCCTTGGACTCGGAAGTTTCAGGAAAAATTGGTCTCCGGGCTGTTACCTACTATTTCTCCACCACTATCATTGCCGTTATTCTTGGTGAGTTGTTATTTTTTGTTCTTCTTTTGCTGGAGCATTTGGGGTCAGTAGAATAGTTACTGATCCAGGTAAAGCTCAGGAGTTTAAATTGATCTTTATAGTTGAGTTATTATGTTCTCCTCAACTCTTTTGCTTTAGTGACTGAAACATTCCTAATAGTTCCTGGTGTCATTGGTGTGGTTAATGGAAACACACTGAACTTGCTCTGGCAGGTTTACAAACCTGACTGATCATCATCTTTTTGATGGAATGAGAGAATGATTTTTTTGCAGGGATCATCTTGGTGATGAGCATCAAACCTGGAGTTTCTCAAGAACCTGAGGACATTGACAGAAGTGGAACCACTCCCAATGTTACAACAGTTGACACTCTCTTGGACCTGCTGAGGTGAGTTTCTGCTGTTAGGAATGGTTTCAGTCTGCAGCAGCTGATTGGAAGCTTATCAACTTCTCCTGTTTGACTCTTTATGTCAGAAATGAAGATGTTTAACAGTTCGGCCTCTAAGTAGCTTTGGATGAGAAGCAATTCCAGCTTCACAGTCAGCTTTGATGAATGCAGAAAAAACACATTTTGACTAATGTGAGAAAAAGTAAATGATTGATTGATTTATTGGTTTATTTCAAGCATAGATTGTGAAAAATAGATGACAAAACAAACACATTTCAAACTCATTACAGAAATAATGAAATGTATGATTAGAAAATAGAAAACAAACAAAAACAAAATATACTTATGTCACATTTGGTTCATTAATTTTCATAATTTAATTAAAATCAAGTAGAGTTTGATTGATTGCTTGAAAAGGAGAGGGAAGAAATGAACTTATATAATCTCGTCCCTAATTAGTTCATTCATTTTACAGTTTTGCATAATTACGTAATCCGGTTCTGATCAGATCAAATGCGAGTTTGTTTTTTTAATTCCCAATAGCAAAGTGAAGTGCTTGTTGATTATTTCATGATTTCAGTAAACAGTAACATCAGCCATCATGTAGCAGATATAGAATACCCATTGATTATCTTTAAAATATAATTTCATTTTAATGCAGAAAAATAATCATTACACAATGAAAAACAAGTTCTTAATAGGTTTCTTATTGATCATCCTCTGAAAGATCATGATTCACACAATATGTATTACCATTGATTTTCATTAGATCAGATAATTGCATTACTCCAGTAATCATTGCTACACATTTCAGATCAAGTGCAATAATAAAAACTGAAATGATGTGTGAACAAAGTGAAAAAGAAAATACACACGCAATGAAGTGATAATGTAGTCCACAGAGGAATAGAAAGGAATGCTACACCATTTTTTGTAGTTTGATCTCAATTTAATTGGATGCTACATTTATTAAGTATTATTTACAGAGCAACCTGACCACACATTCTTTTGGAAAAGTGCGTGAAGATTTGGATGTTTTTAAGTGATAAAAACATTTGCAAAGTATAACCTAGAGCCCAGACAACCATAAAGAAGACAAATGAAAGAATCAAATCTCATACAAACTGATACAAGTAACAGTGTTTAATTTTGTTTATAGAAAGTGTGCCTTTTATTTAATGGAGCCACAGGGGCCTAAGTCGGGGCCTCATTGTGCCTGTCCCAAGCCCGGATAAATACAAACGGTTGTGTCAGCAAGGGTATCCAACGTAAACCTTTGCCAAACCAAATATGCGAATCAGACCTACGAAATCCGTCCAGACCAGTCAAGACTCGGGTTAACAAAGACCGCCATCGGTGCTGTTTTGGTTAGATGGAGGAAACCGATTCGCTGTGGTGACCCCTGAAGGGAAAAGTTGAAGGGAAAAGAATAAGTAGCCTTTATTTACAGTTGTTAAGAAATATTGAGGAATTTTGGTTGAAAAAACTCCTCAGTTTTGGACTCTGACAGAAAACTGGCTCCACTGTGGCCTTGATGTAATAATGACTTAGAAAAGTGACAATGCTCATGTGAATGCTTTTTGCTGAAAATAGAAATGCAATTTACTTTAATTCTGAAGGGACTGACTGGAAATGCAAAAACTATCTGCAAAATGTTAGATCTGCTAAAAGACTGTAAATTTCATTAAAGAACTATGAAAGAGTGCTGAAGTTGATCTAAATTTCTGAAAAATTTGTAGTAAAATTGCTTTAAAATCCCTACAACATGCCAATTTAACAAAAATATTTAATGTGTTGCTTAAATTTGAGCTAAACTCCAAATTAGCCAAAAAAAACCTAGCTGGTTGCTTAAATAGACAAACTCCAAATAGCCTAAATCAGACATGGGCAAACTTCGGCCCGCGGGCCAGATCCGGCCCGCCCCCACGTTTGGTCCGCCCCGCTGAGCTACATCAGAAAAACATGATTTTTTTTTTCCATCTGGCCGCACAGATCTAGACCCTCGTAGAACTTGTTCCTTCTTCTCCCTTCTGCAGTCTGTGCCTCTGTCTGAACGCCCAAAATCTCTGTTAATAGAACAGAATAAGGTGTTTTCTTTCTACATATGAATTCACCTTTCATCTCGCTGATTCTTTCAGAGCGATTATGCAGCTGCGTTTTTTTCACACAGCGCACACTGTTCTGTGTCCTGATTGGCTGGAGACCTTCTCAGTCAACTCCATCCTGCCATGTGTGCAGCTCTGCTGATCTGAGTAAATCTTTGATCGCCATCAGATCTTTGGTTCATTCTATTAAACTGGACTTATTTTTCTATGACGGTTTGACCTTTGAGAGTTTAAACAAGAGAGAAAGGAATAAAAATGTTTGCGTGTTCGTCTGAGAAAGTTGAGAAAGAGTGCAGTGAAAAGTTTTATTCCCTCAAAACATCTTTAATTCTATTTTCCAGATTTTACCAGGGATGGGTTATTTTTAATGCCTAACTGCAGGAAAACTGTGAAAAAAACAGGATAAATAACTAATGCGTGCTATGGCGTTTTTCATACGTCAAAACTCCACGCAGAAATAAGACATCTCCACGTGAACATTCCTCGTGAACAATTCAGGCCCCATGGAGCGCTTTCTGCTCCTGTGATCACTTAATCTCTGTTCTGTTTAATAACGTCCTCGTGCGCGAGAGACTGTCTACTTCAACATATGTGTGAGCTGTTCCCTCGGGCACGAGTGATGAATGTTTGGCCAAAAATAGTAGGTTTCAAAACTCAAAATTTTAATTTCAAAACTTTTTTTTCAGTTTCAGATCTTTTTTTTCGTTTTGAATCTCAAAGTTTCAGTTTCAAAACTTTTGGCCCTGTTGTGGCGCTTTGGTGTGCTAAGTACACGGCTTTACTTGAACAAATTCTAAATCTGAATGCAATCCGAACATCCTCCTGGACGTGGTGGTGTTGGTCCTGTAACCATGACCTGTAGCCTCATTCATTCAACTTGTCTTTTGGGAAAACACGGAGATATGCGTCTTAAGAATCCTGTGCTATCTGTGGCTTTTGACAGAAACATGTTTCCAGAAAATCTGGTACAGGCTTGTTTTCAGCAGGTAAGATGTTGTTTTTCTCTTCCTAAATGCATTCTCCATATCTCTGCCATGGAAATCTATGACCATAAGTTTAAGTATTGCCCATTTTCACTCCAGTACAAGACCAAACGGAAGGAAATCGAACCTGTGAAAGATCCAGTCAACACCACCACAGCTGCTCCTCTAACAACCACCATCATGGCGGTAGTAAAGGTGGGTGTTCCCAGTTTTTTCATGTATTTTCTGACAATCAGTACCTCAGTGCAACAGAGCTTTAATAAAGTTATATAAAGTTAAACAATAACTTTTATTTCTAACAATGATTTTTTAAAGAAATGTTTACAGTTACAGAAAAGCTTGTGATTGTGGCTATAACTGGGAATTATTTGATGAGACTTTAGATCGGTGAATCTTCTACTGCACTTGAGTTTCATGTAGTAAACAAAATAGGTAAACCTTTGAAACAGACTGAAGTTCCACTGATCCGTGACGGTTATGTTCTTGGAGACTCACCAGAGAGCTCTATAAACCTGGAGGCCTCTTTGCCTGGTTTTTGGTGATTGATGCAAATAATTTGTTTGCTTCTTTGTTAGAACATCACCAAGGAGTATAATATAATCGGAGCATACTCAGACGGCATCAATGTGTTGGGATTAATCGTCTTCTGTGTGGCTTTCGGCCTCGTCATTGGAAAGATGGGAGAAAAAGGTCGAATCCTTCTGGAATTCTTTGATGCTCTGAATGAAGCTACCATGAAGTTGGTCCAGATCATTATGTGGTGTGTATAAAAGAATCACTAACAGCTGTTAGCACTGAAGGAAACTTGTAATTGAAAGATATTCTGTACAATGTATTCAAACATGTATCAAACTGATGGCTTCTTCAATACTATTTACCAGGTAAATTACTGGAATATTATTTTTCAGTTAAACAGAGCAATATTATTGTCTCCAGAAGACTATATTATTGTTTTAGCATATCTCAAGGCTTTTTAAAGGTTTCTGGCTACATTGATGCAAAATGAATAAAAAAACAGCTTTAGGAGGACTTTCATTTCACTTTGAACGTGAATAATCAGCACATCAAAACACAGCTATAGTTAGTGATAGTTAAACAAAAAGCTTTGACTTTACATAAGTCTTTAGGCAGAACTGTGGATAAAAAGATACTTATGAAAACATATTTCTCAAATGCAATTGATTTGTCTTTTTTGATGGAACGTTACATGTTTTTAAGGTGGCAGACACAATTTTGTTTAATTTTCTTTGAAATAAGTCAACAACTAACTTTTAAAATTCACATTGAGTTTGGATCTTTTCCAAAAACATTTCCACACATGGATAGTAAAAAAAAGAACTCCAAGCAGAATATTTGAAAATTTGTCAAGAAACCAATATTTTGTTGGTCATCATTGGTTGAAACAGATTTTTCTCTTTAAGCTACATGCCAGTGGGAATCCTGTTCCTCATTGCTGCAAAGATCATCGAGGTGGAAGACTGGGAGATCTTTAAGAAGATGGGTCTTTACATGGTGACCGTGCTGAGTGGGTAAGCTGCTCCATTACTCTGTATCCATCTGCTCCAGACGCTGAGATTTATGGTGACATTTGGGCCGCTTCTAGCTCCAGTGATACAGCAAAAGCTGAGCTATGGCCGGCGCTGATAAGGGCCAAGGACATTTAAAACTGCTCAACCTGCAGATGCAGTAATGAAAGCTTCACTCCCACCTCTAAATCTGTGTTGAAGACTGCTCAGTAAATCCCCTGGGGTTGGCTGAGAGGGTTAGTCCAAGGTTTACAAATCCTCCAACAACTTCAGGCTCTTTAAAGCAACATTCACACTCCAGTGATCTTCCTATGGAACCTTTGTCCTTTAGCCGTGTTACATGTTTCACTGTTAATTTATAATCTTTTAAGCAGATGATCAGACTTTTCCCAACAGTGTTGTGAATTGGCAAAACACACTCATCATGTTCAAAAAAGTCAAGTCTCTGTCTAAATGTAAATAGATGTCGTCTGAGATCATACAGAAAACAGAACGTGATGGCTGTGATATGAAAATGAGCGGCTCATGTTGGATTTGTTGGTAGCAGGGCATCATTCAAAGTCAAGAGCTAAGGAAAACAGCAGAAACGTCTGACAACTGATTGGACTCATTTATAACGGGTCATCTAAAGAAAGGGAACATCTACGCTGAAAGACACTCAAGTTTTAGAGCAACATCTGTTACCTTTTAACTGATGTTTTCTTCAGCAAGACATCTTCAACACAATGGCTGCACCCATGACCAAAGCCTGCCTGAAGAATGCTCACTAACTGTGAACATTAAAGGGGCCGTACCATGAAAATAATCTCATTTTAAGTGCATTATACTGTTCGTTCCTCACCATAAAGAACCCCAAAGCGGTATTTTGATTCATTCACGCATTTCTGAGTAATCCTCTAAAAACCTGCGCTCTCAGCACCAGCCCCTCCCATACCCTCACGTGCTGATGTCACAGAGTGGGGCCGCCCCTTTCATTTACCAGTCATGCCATGGCACTTCATGCACTTCAAAATCCAGATCGGACTGTAGGTCAAGAGCCTAAAGCTCCAAAATATCCATATGCATCTTTAAAAAAGGAGGTTGCACGGACACACACAAGCAAGCTGAAGCTTGTTCTAGGATGACATCCTGAAATGGGCTACACTGACAAAGAGCGAAAGGCGGAGAGATCCAGTTGTTTTACTTCAGAGTAGGAAAAGATTTCACAAAAATAACTCATATTTCATAAATGATTTGTTTTTTTGATGTTCCAAAGGTAATATATGATCATGTAAATTGATGTAGTTCACTCTGAAGGTATGGCCCCTTTAATGTAAAAAGAAGATTCAGTTCAATACGTGATGAGAATGGAACTACGTTCTTCTGTAACAGTTCAACAGGATGCTTCTTCAGCTTCCAGACACAAACTGGGAATCCTGTCTGAGCGAATTCTCCCTATACTTATCCTGTCTCACTACACTTCTGATGTTTTTGTAGTCTGGTCATCCACGCAACAGTCTGCCTTCCTCTCATCTACTTCATCATCGTGAGGAAGAACCCATACACGTTTACCCTCGGAATGGCTCAGGCTCTGGTGACAGCCCTAATGATCTCCTCCAGGTCAGCATGGAAACTGTTTTTTATTTCTCTTATAAAACTGCATCCCAGTCTCAACCTCACGTCGTCCTGAAGCTCAGCCACGTTGCCTGTCACCTTCCGATGTGCTGAGGAGAACAACCGCATCGACAAGAGGATCACCCGCTTCGTCCTCCCCGTGGGCGCCACCATCAACATGGACGGCACCGCGCTCTATGAGGCCGTGGCGGCCATCTTCATTGCTCAGTTGAATGATTACAGTCTGGACGTGGGGCAGATCGTTACCATAAGGTATGTCAGGTGTGGCTGTTGCCATGACGACACAAATTCTTATCTTTTGTTCTTCAACCAAGTCAGTTTTTCTGTTGCACTAAAGCAGGGGTCCCCAAACGTTTTATGGTGAGGGCCACATGACTGTTTTCTTCTCTGATTGGGGGGCCGGGGTCGGTTTGTAAGCAAATAGAAAAAGTGCAGCAATCACAACCTAAACGTAAACATTTATGGTTTTCCAGAAAGACACACACAGCCACATTCATAACTCATTTCTGTAATCTTCACAGAAAAAAACAATACTAAAACATTTTAAAAACTAGACATGTAGCATTACCTGTGATAATGCTAGTGTGAATGCTGTGAACTGAATTTGGCCGCTGAAGATGCTAGCGCTGATAGCTGAAAATGCTGAAATTTATAACTAAAAATGCTGAATCTAATAGCTGAAAATACTGAAGCTGATGGCTGAAAATGCTGAACCTGATAGCCAGCTAAAATATTAGTAAAATGCCAAATTAGCCTAAAAAACTGGAAAAAAAATCTATCTAAACTCTATCTAAACTCCAAAATAGCCTAAAAAACTGGAAATATGTCTAATTTAGCCAAAACAGCTAGCATAAAGATAAAGTATTAGCTAAGCTCCAAATTAGCCTAAAAAACGGAAAAAATCCTATATTAGCTAAAACAGCTAGCCTGCGGCTAAAATATTACCAAAACCCCAAATACCTTAGAATCCTTAGTAACAGTTGAAAAAGCTAGAGTAAAAGGAGCTGAATATTTTAATAGCTGAATGAGCTGAAGAGCTACGGATGTTTAAAAAAATGTACGAAAGAAAAATAATAATAAAGAAAAAGTGAATCACTATTAAACCACTGAATATTCTCTCCTCTCCCATCATAGTTCAGACTGCAAAGGGTGGAATAAAAAAGTCCCGTTCTATGTGGGTCTGGATCAGCTTTCTGTGGGGTCTGTGGGGGGCATGGGTCTGATCCGGCCCGTGGGCTGTAGTTTGGGGAGCCCTCCACTAAAGCATGTCACATTTGCTGATCAAAAATCTTAAAACTTTAGAGCTAAAGTCTTCAGTCAGTCTGTCTATTTAGCCCTTTAACACCGGAGCTCCAGAGTTTATGTTCTTTGATTTACTGTCATTTTTTAGTTGTTAACACGATAATTCCAGTAGTTCCGCTTGATGAGCCGCTTTTCTCCTTCAGAATCTACTGGAATTATTGTGGTAACGGTTGAAAAGTTACAGTATGTGAATGGTTTTGTGTTTAAGTCTCCGGCGACGCCTGTTATCACCTTTCCCTTTACCGGTAACCGACAGTATGTCTCATGGCACTGCATCACCGAGTTTATCCTTTGCTTCATATTTGTCAACATTTTGTCTGTTGGTTACAGCATAACAGCAACAGTCGCCAGTATTGGAGCCGCAGGAGTCCCTAACGCTGGGCTTGTCACCATGGTGATAGTTTTAACGGCTGTCGGATTACCTGCCAATGACGTCACTCTGATCGTGGCTGTAGACTGGCTGCTGTGAGTTGGTGTTCTTAACCTAATCCCAGTTCAAATCAAGTTGATTGAAGAATGGATTCTTTGACTATTTTGTGTGATTAAACGATTATTTCTGTGTAGTCTGCAGAACACAAGAGTAGCCTTTCAAATCGAATCTAAACGGTGTGTTTCAGGGATCGCTTCAGGACGATGATCAACGTTCTCGGAGACGCTTATGGAGCCGGTATTGTTCAAAAACTATCCAAGATGGAGCTGGAGAGGATGGACCTGATATCAGATGTGGATGTTGCCAACCCTTTTGCCATGGAAGCAACTTTGGATGATGAAGAGTGTGAGAAGAAATCCTACGTCAACGGAGGCTTCACTGTCGATAAGACAGATGCAATCTCCTTCACAGAGACCTCCCAGTTTTAGGTTCTGAGGTGAGGATAAAGTGGCACGGTGCATCTGCTGTAACATGGAGAATCTTTCATCCTGTGTCAGCACCGTGACAAGACTGGAGATCTGCCCAACCAAGCCCAGACATCAGCAGCAGTAGCTTTCCTTCACCTTAGTTCACGTTCCTGCTCCCCATTTCTGACATTGACATCGACCACTAGATTCAAGTGCTTCCTTATCACTGTCGACATGTGCCAAGATGAAGAAAGTTCTGCTTTTTAGAAAGACTGAGTTCTTTTTCATAGATCCACTTACAGAAAAGGCAGTTTGTGTGTGTGCTCATAAACTGCAGAAGGCTGTTGATCTGCTCTGCTCTGAGAGGCTCGGCTGTGGCGTCTGGCTTGACTCAGCAGCTTCATACTCTATCCAATAAAATTGCCTACTGTAAATTAAAATGTATTATGATATCAACCAATATATTCTATATATTCTATATCTATATCACTGCATTGCACTTCTGGCCGTGCCACAGCCCATTTTTCTATGTGTTTTGCATCAATCAGGCTTTCTTACAAAATGTAGAATGGAGTCATTTCATTGTCTATCAGATTGTTTGAAGCCCTTGTTTAGTGGTTGGCCTCTTTTCTACTCATTTTCAGGCTAGCCCAAAGTAAATCTCTGCCTAGAAAAGTTGACTGTCTGCACAGTACTGAACATCACTTAGCAAGACATTAGATATAATCTAACTCCTTTGTGTCAGAAGTTACACATTTATTTGTCCTTAAATGCACTGCTTGGATACTAATATTGTTCTATAAATATATGCAGAATTAAATTGTGCCAAACACTTTGCATTTTTTCTCAAAGTTGCATGAAGCAATATTTGAAAGCACAGGAGGTGTCAAACTCCATGCCTGGAGGACCAGTGATCCATTTGTTTTACCACTAACCTGATATTGAAGTTTTCAAAGGGGATCCAGGTGATCAACAGCAGGCGGGGCGTGGTTTCTGGGGGGCCAGCAGGATGTCGGCCCTCCAGGCCTGGGGTCTGACTCCCCCAGTGTTAAACGAAAGCTGATGGAAATTTCTATGAGGACTTCTAGAGCGTCATTTCAGACTGATGGAATTAAAGAACACTGTGAATTGAATTATGTCCTGTGAGACTGAATAACACAAACTGTCTTTGTTTTAACAGCATGGGGGATAGTTGAAGTATCCTATTGCTGTATTTGCTTTTGTCAAGTGAAACCATTGCTGTATAACTTCTGGAAGTAATCCAGGAGCAGATTTTAATGTGTCTTCACTGACCTGTATGTAGCGTTCACTTGTTCCCTTTGCAACGATTAGGACTTGTTAATAGACCTGCTCTGTAGCATAGCGACGTGTATGCGTTATGTCTTTCTGTTTATGATCATGGACAATGTCAAGGTAATTCCAAGCTGTAGAAGACTTTTCATTGAAGTTGAAGAAAGTCAAGCATCAACTAACACAAACGTGGGTGGTTTAATAACAATATTGTGAATTACTTGCATTGCCTTATGAGGAAAAACAACCTAAACTTAATGGGGAGAAGAGGTATTAAAATGGGTTTTTTCTCAATGTATTTTTTCTGGCTAAAGAAGGAGAGAGCTGTACGATTCATGAATGTGACGTTGGATTAGCACTGACTGTATACTGTTGCTGCACACATGCTTTACTCTTACATAAACAGTTGTTTCATATCTGTGTTTTCTGGCCTAAATGATCAGATCCATCCATCTTTTACATACAGACGTTTGGGTGTCTCCAGAAAGTCACTGGACCGATTGGTTTGGGTGAACAGGACCAGGACCGTCCAGCTGTGAGGTTCAGTGGATTGAAACGTGCTAACCACCAGATGAGCATGCAGACCATAGAATAGATGTATTCAAAAGCTTGTTATTGTATCTGTGAGAGAGATTGTTCATAGCAGGATGTCATCGGTGCTGTCAAAAATCCCTATTACATCATTTATATTTATCTATATAAATATGTATTTACTTAACCCTTTAACACCTGAGGCGTCGCCAGTGACGCTTAAACACAAAATCTTTAACATACTTTAACTTTTCAACCGTTAACACGATAATTCCAGTAGATTCTGAAGGATAAAAGCAGCTTGACGAGTCTGGAGAATGACCAGGCTGGTTCCAGCTGATAAAAAGACAACAGGAACTCAAAGAACCACTGGTTACAATCGAGGTCTGCAGAACAACATCTTGAATGAACAACAACCTTGCTGCAGATGAACTACAGCAGCAGAGGAACACACCAGGTATCACTGCTGTCAGCTAAGAACAGGAAACTGAGGCTACAATTCACACAGAATCACCAAAACTGGACAATAGAAGATTGTCTGGTCTGATGAGTCTCTGTTTCTGCTGCTACATTCAGATGTAGGGTCAGAATTTGGCATCAACAACTTGAAAGGATGGATCCATCCTGACTTGTATCAACAGTTCAGGCTGGTGGTGGTGGTGTCATGGTGTGGAGATATTTTCTTCATGGTTCCAACACCACCCGAGTGTTGTTGCTGACCATGTCCATCCCTTTACAACCACAGAGTACCATCTTCTGATGCTACTTCCAGCAGGATAAGACTCCATGTCATAAAATCATCTCAGACTGGTTTCTAGAACAATGAGTTCTCTGGACTCTAATGACCTCCACAGTCACCAGAACCCAATAGAACCTTTGGGATGTGGTGGAACAGGAGATTGTCATCATGGATGTTCAGACAACAAATCTACAGCAGCTGTGATGCTGTCATGTTGATATGGACCAAACTCTCTGAGGAATGTTTGTTGTATCTATGCTACCAGGAATTAAGGCGGTTCTAAAGAAAAAAGGGAGGTCCAACCCGATACCAGTTAGATGGACCTGAGAAAGTGACCGGGGAATGCAGTTCTTTCTACAAATTTTAGGGCTTACATGAAAACTTGATTCCTCATTGCTGAAAGAGCAGAGAAACATTTAAATGGTTACAGTTTACAAATATCAATTAGAATAATTTTTGTTTTTAACAGTAAAGTTTACATCTTTGTATCCGATAAATCCACATGCAGATTACTCGGTAATCTTGACTATTCAGGGTGAGAAAAGAGGCGAGGTACTGTCAGTATTTATGTCTGTGTGATATCATAAAACAGCATCTGTTTCAAACTTCTATAGATCACCAAGTTCCAGATATCATCAGTTTGCTCCCTC
This sequence comes from Oryzias melastigma, assembly GCF_002922805.2. NCBI lineage: Eukaryota > Metazoa > Chordata > Actinopteri > Beloniformes > Adrianichthyidae > Oryzias > Oryzias melastigma. The sequence continues at coordinate 24,627,071 of NC_050529.1, forward strand.
ACAGGCATTCACTATTTCTTAAAATACAGCAGTGGTTCCTGTGGTGCATCACTGGTTCACTTTTATTGGCCCGTGGATGATTTAGCCAAGGACTTGACAAAGTCAGCTTGATTCACGTCGACCATAGAGCCATTATCCTGCCTCCTGCCACTGTTCAGACTAAAAAATACCAGAGATTCAGCTTCAGCACATTTGATTGAAAAAGAAAACATCATTTTCCATTCAGTACATTGAAGACTACACCTTGCTGATAACTCCACTGAAGATCTGATGGTGTCTTTATATAGAGCAGAGTTTAACTTTGCAGTTAGACCACTGCAAAGCTTCAATTTACTGCCTCGTTTCAAACACTTTGCTCCATTCAAGGTGAGGCGAAGAACAGAAACACAGTAAAAGTGTTTTAGAGTGACTCCACAAAAACACACCAGAAGAATCCCTCATTGTTTCATAAAGCCATAGCAATATTTTTGAAACATTCTGACATGTTTGCAGAACAAAGAAATGAAGAAAGAACTACATCATGAGCAGGTATGCCATCACAGGTGTTAGCAGGACTAGTTCAGAACAACACCGTGCTTTTCCAAGAGAAACCTCACTCAAATGTGCAACAAAGACAACTGTTGTAGTCAGTGGTGGACTTCAAGAGAACAAGAACATGGGTGTCACAAAGACGAGGAGGCTTTTGGATCCATGTGCAAGCAGGTACATTTTAATAAACATAAAAAAACAGACAGGGGCAAAAACAGAGACCTGTTCAAAGGTCAGGCAGAGGTCAAAGACGAAGAGCTACACAAGGAGGCGAGTAAAACAGGCAAGGGTCAAAACACGAGTAGGCAAAAGATATATCAGAACCTCTTAGAAATTGCTAGGGTGAACTAGGCAATACTTTGCGGAGAATGAGGAGTAAAGTGAACATATAAATATGGTGAGCCTGTTGAAGGTAATTGCGTACAGCTGGTGAAAGAGGCAATGGAGATCAGTATTCTGGAGAGGGATCCCTCTGGTGGTTGGGAGGGGAACTGGAAGTTGGAGTCCTGACAATGGGGCCCTCTGCAGTGGCTGCATTATTTTAAAAATACACAAATGATGGAACAATATAGTTCACTTTGGAGTTAATGTTTCTTAAGCTGGGGTGTTAGGGCCACCATGAAATAAATGTATGAGAATGAAGTCATAAAATTATGAGAAAAAAGTCAACTATTCACAAGAGTAAAGTTTCAAATTTGTGACTTTAAAAGTTGTAATTTTACGTTTTTAAATAAAGTTGTCCATCCGTCTTCCTCTGCTATCTGGGGCGGGTCACCGGGGCAGCCATTTAAAATGAAATTTTACATTTCCCCCATTATCTTTATATAATTTTATCTTTATATAATTTTAACTTTTTGCCATAATTCTGTTGTTCTTTTTCTTGTCTTCCTAAAGTCTTGATGCACTTTGGAAAGTTACAGAGGAAGTCAAAAAGCTCTTAAGTGGTAAGACTGCTATAAATGGATGGATGGATGGATGGATGGATGGATGGATGATGGATGGATGGATGGATGGATGGATGGATGGATGGATGGATGGATGGATGGA
>NC_050529.1:24629122-24632949 GCF_002922805.2 Oryzias melastigma
TGGATGGATGGATGGATGGATGATGGATGGATGGATGATGGATGGATGGATGATGGATGGATGGATGATGGATGGATGATGGATGATGGATGGATGATGGATGGATGGATGAAAAGGTGAGCAGATGCATTGATCAATGGTTGGAGGAATAAGACCTTTCTTCTATTTAAAAATAAGGTAAAGGTGATCAAATAAAGTATATTTTAGAGCAGGTTTTCTCATATAAGATAGGCTCTTGTGTTTTTTAATCGCCTAAATACCTAAAATTATTTTTTGTTCATAATTTTCATATTTGTAACAATAATGAAAGAAAGTTTATCAAAGCGGATGATCACAAAATATTGTAAAATGGTAAATGGTGTATTCTTATATAGCGTTTTTCTACCCTCCTTAAGGCCCAAAGTGCTTTACAGTCACAGACCCATTCACACATTCACACATTCACCCATTCATACATACATCCATTCACACATTCATCCGTTCACACATTCACCCATTCACTCATTCACACATTCATCCATTCACACATTCATCCATTCACACATTCACACATTCACACATTCATCCATTCACACATTCATCCATTCACACATTCACACATTCACACATTCATCCATTCACACATTCACCCATTCACCCATTCACCCATACATCCATTCACACACTGATGGAGGCTCCACTGACACCAACCTTCGACCAGAGGCAATATGGGGTTCAGTGTCTTGCCGAAGGACACTTCAAGACATGGGTGGGTGAGGCGGGAATCGAACCTGTAATCTTCCGATGAGAGGTCCAATTTACTGCTGCACCACAGCCGCCATTGCAAAAAGGAACTATGGGGAAAAGTCTGAGGTCTACGTTTTTTCCTTTTCATTTCCAGCCAGTTTGAGCAGAAACGGGCCACACGAGGATTTAGTGCACAGGTAACATTAATGTGTTGAACGTTACTGTCACATGGTACACATCTTAAACCAGAGCATCAGTCCAAGTCCAGACTCACACAGGAGAACGCCATTTGTGCAAAGCTGACGGAGGATGTCACTGTAGATCTGGAGAAAAGGATCTCCTGGCTAAAACCTCGTCAACCTCAGAGACAGAAGCTCCCTAAAAACAACAACAGTGTGAGTTAAACAAACTGGAAAACAGAAGTGATCGCAGCTAATGCATTGTATAGAATTGAATAATGAAACATTTTTAACATGTCTTGATAATAGGGGTGTAACGATTCATTTGATTCATAGTTGATGTTAGTTCATTTTGAACGACCCGATTCACTGACCTAAAACTGATCAGAACATCTTTATCCAAACTTCCACCAGTGAGACTCAGAGATAAATAGCTGCTACTGAACAGAGCAGGTGAAGTTTTCCAGATTATATTTATTCAAGATAATAAATTAAATATGCGAACAAACAAACAAGTAAACAAGAAATCCAAATCCATTCAAATCCATTCACATTTTATTTGGTAAAGTTCAGTCCACTGTTGTTTTTCCTCCTTCAGAATAATCATCATTAGAACATTCTGTATGGTCACATGACCATACTGAATTGACCTCTGCCATTGATGGTTGATCACTTTCTGCTGCATCACGTGTTGTCTCCTGTGATGGTCGTTTTCATGTTACACTATAACAACCAGACTGTGTCTCAATCCAAATGGTATTTTCCTTTATCAATTATTAATTTATCTCATTTTGAAATGATTTTTCAATGGCAGAGGTCAATTCAGTTTGCTTAGCAACTTGCCTCAGAATGACCTGGTTGGATTGTAAGAACAGAAACTGATTGATCGAATGATTAATCGTTACACCCCTACTAGATAACACATCAGAGGTTAATTGCAGCTCATGATGACATAAACTTTCTGTGACCTGATTTCTGAAGTGCTTGTGAATTTGTTTCCTGATTTTCTGATTTTTACTGCCTAACCTGATTGTCTAGTAAACACATGTAGACGGCAGAATAACTTCAGTCTCAGGATCAATACATGACCATGCTATGTGCTCAGTCCATTCCAAGATAACCATGTGTGAATTTCTATTGCATTTCTTACATAGATGAGCCGGCGCACAGCTTTAGGTGTGGTGAGAAGCCCCCGAACACGCTCATGAACCTCCTCCCAGACTCTGTGAGATCTGGAGTCAGAGCAAACAGACAATAAACAACAATGCTTCAAAAGGCAAAGCAGTGTGGATGTCAACCTCCCGTACTCGCTGGTTGTTCTGTTGGGCCTAAACAGTGCTGAAGGGTCAGGATTGTAGTCAGAGTCTGGAGACTGGAACAGCTGTGAAGAGCCACAATCCTCTTGTGGGATTTGTCCTACCTAAACAAACAGGAAGACAGAGCAGCTGGTTTATTTACCTGCTATGAGTCTGTGCAGGATGTATCTGAGTTAATGATTTAAGTCCAGACACTGATGAACATGTAGTAAATGTCAATGGCCCATTTGCATTAAGTGTCAAAACCTCTACCCCAACTTTAACTGTTGCAAACATAAAAAGTCTAAATTGAACTTGCTATTAATAAGGTATATCCTTCTACCAATAAATCTGAGGAGAGTTTGATCTCATCTCTATAATGGTTGCATGTTGAGTCCAGTATTGACAACTGAGACATGGAAGAAGTTGAAGATTGAAAACTAAGAAGAGGAATAAAAAGAAATAAGAAACTCTCTGAGAAAAGAAACAAGATTAAAATCTAATCATAACTTTTATTTCCAAAACAATAAATGCATCATATTTTACCCCCAGTACAGCTTTTAAAGACCTCTGGGTCATGCCAACAGAGCAATATAACGATAAACGTAGATGAAATAAGGAAATAAGATCAGCAATTTAGCGGTAAAGCATAAATAAGAGCAGGAAAAACATGTTTACAGGCCTGGTGAAGGGTGAGAGCGTGTGCCGTGAACTCCTGCAGGGAACTTATCGTTCAGTATTACTACGATGAAAGCTGAGTTTGACCGTTTTCCACAATGAGCCATCAACATGATGTCTTCTCACATCTCTATTTTATTAACCTTCAGTTATCCAGGTAGGATAAGCAACATTTTTATTTACAACTGTGGCCTGGCAAAAGGCGAGACCTTTTGAGAAAGAAAGGAAATGAGTTAGTTGTGGTAGAGTGTCCGCCCTGAGACTGGAAGGTTGTGAGTTCAAATCCAGGCTAAGTCATACCTAAGACTCTAGAAATGGTCCAGTTCCTCTCTGCTTGACCCTCAGCATTAAGGAGTTGGACTGGGGGGTTAAACCACCAAAGGGCTCCTGAGTGCGGCTGTGTCTGCAGCTCACCGCTCCCACAGGGATGGGTCAAATGCGGAGAATGAATTTCACACATCTATGTGTGACAACTAATGGGACTTTAAGTTTTTAAAACAAGAAATAAAACTGAATAGAATCACAAACCATCTAAAACCTTACAATCATTGCACCGTGTAAAAGCAGCCTCTATCTTTAAAATAGTCATTAAGATGGTTTTAAAATCAGCTTGTGGAGTCAAAGTGTCCAATCTGAGAGTTTTTTGTAAGTTGTTCCAGTCTGTGGCTGCAGCAGATTGAAAAGACTCAGAACCAGGTGAAGAGTTTGATTCTGGGACTGTTAACGGATCCGATCAGCTGAGCGGTGTTGTACACGGGGTCTGCAAAAGCTGCCTCACATAAACACCAAGCACAGTTTGATGAATTAGCAGTATCTATGATCAAATCAAATCAAAATCAAACTTTATTTATAAAAGCGCCATTCATACTTAAAAGCAACACAAAGCGCTTCACATTTAAAAACAAAACATACACAATAAAACCCCAACCCACCCTGCACACACACACAC
>NC_050529.1:24634699-24658343 GCF_002922805.2 Oryzias melastigma
CTATAGTACTAAAGAGAAATCTTGGGTTATTTGCATTTTCTGCTATTAAAGTTGAGTAATATTGAGTTCTCGCTTTACGCAGGGATTACACAGGCTGAGAGGTGCTGGTTTTCCAGTCAGATGAGCAGGAAGCTGCCAGGTCCCTGCTGAAGCGTTGGGAGCTGGTTCCACGTCTCAGGGGGGACAGGGACTGGGGCCTGGCAGCACCGAGTCTCTGTGGGTCGGCGCTGCCGGCTCGCCTTCCTCTGTGAGTGGGAGGGTGTTTCCTTTCAGGTGAGGAGATCCTTTGCCTCCTGGAGTGAGACCGTTTTCTGTGTGTCGCTGGCCTCTTCAAACAGAAGAAGATTGTTCAAACAGGCTGCCGAGCATCAGGTTTGATCCTGCTGCTTTCATTCGGATCAGTTGTGTTACCATGACCACATTGGGGTAAATGCAGATTTCTGAGTCGGGTAGGCACTGGCTGATGCTGGTTCTGGTAGAAAACTCCAGCCGTGGAGCGATGCCCTGAAAATAAACACTAGAAGTTTACGTATCAAAACAGGCTTTGAAAACTAAAAACTCACTTAGAAAACATTTAGCTGAAGGATACAAGTAAGAACTTTTATAACTGACTCACAAAACTGAAATCTGTTTGATGATCTCATGTTAAATTAGCTTTCGTGTTTAGAAAAACAGGCGGCTGATTTATGCCAAATAAAAGTGAACAGAACCGCTTGATTTGGACCTACTGGGAAATAAGGAGCTCGCATCATCAGAGCCTCTCGGTCCACTCCAGAAAAGGGGCGAACCAGTTTGGGTTCTGGGAATAGGAAGTTTCTTGTGTTTTCTTCGAAGCTGGCCAGAAGGTGTCCCGCTGAAAGAAAGACTCTCATCTTAGTTCATTTAACCCTCTTGAAAATCAGGGAAACCCAGGAAGTAGAGGCTGTCCCAGAACTTCATCCTCAGAACTGACCCTCACAAACAACACAAAAGGCTTGGCAAAAGGAACCACTCCACCCGAACCACTCCACCCGCTCCAACCTGCTGTCACCTCTCTCGTGTTCTGACCCTGAAGTCCTCCACCTACCCCCACCTCTGCTCTCAGTCACCCCACTGATGCGGTCCACTCTTCTGATGCCTTTGAGCAATGACAGAGTGATCGGTTAATGTGGATGAGTTAATCATCATCAATGAGTCCTATAGTGCAGTGGTCCCCAACCCCCGGTACCGGTCCGTGGGTCATCTGGTACCAGGCCACAGACAGAAAAAGAGAAATGCAAGCGCTAACTTTGATTATTTCCGTTAGGTCTATTTTCTGATTCTGAGGAAGTTTTATTTTTGAAAACCGATGGATTCTGTTCACAACATCGGTCTTGGTCACGTGTCGTAACCCCTGTGCTATCTTCGGTATGTTGACGTTGGGAGTGGGGGGAGTGGGGTCATCTGGATCCCGCAGGACAGTGCCTGGAACTTTTGTTTCAGTGATTTTTGATTGTCGCTGGTGTCTGCGGCAGACATGAAATCCTGTTCACCTTTATCATGGGAGGGATGACATGTCAATGTGAGGCTGGGGTCCTCTGGACCGCATAAGAGAGCATCAGGGTTAAAGCAGCTAGCTGCGTTGCTACCTGGATTACTAGCTAAAAAGCTAACAAAAACCAAACAATAAAACGTTTTGGGGAAGTTTCTTCAGGGAGAAAGGAGTGAGTGAGGAAACTGAACAAGAGCCTTCTACTTCAGAGAACAATAAAGCTGCTGTTTACAGACAAACCCAGGAAACTCCTCGACATACAGGATTATTGAGACAGTTGTTCTCATGTAGCAGAAGACGCTCTGTCTAACACGCGACGACAGATTCTCCACTATTCACACAGAGACGACAAAGTCGGAGACACGGTGGATTCACGTTCATCTTGTAGTTAGAAAATACCAGTTTTGTGTTATTTTATTTATTTTGCTTTATTTATCCATCACACCTTAAAGGGTAACCAAACAGGGAAGTTGGAGTCTGACTCCACCCACATGTAAAGATTAAATATGATCAATATTTTTGCCTTGACAGATAATCAGAGCCTGGATTGAGGGTTAAAGTGACATTCCATGGGAAAAAATTCCTGTCATGTTTCTTTTCAGAATTTTTTCAAATTAGAAACGACTTCATTGAATCTTCACCATCTGTTAAAAAAAATAAATGATGTTTTTATTCTCGTGGCATTTTATTTTGAAACTATATTTTCAGAGACCAGAAGCTCAAATTACCAACTTCAGCTCCGCTCGAACCGGTCCATGAAAATATTGTCTAATTTAAACCGGTCCGTGTTCTGAAAAGGTTGTGGATCTCTGCGCTGGTGGACACCAGGGCACAGTAAAACTGATCAAAATGGGATTGTTTCCTCATCATTTTCCTTAACAACCCATCAGTCACTCATTAATATTGTGTAAAACGTACCTTTACATGAGAAACAGTTCGATACACGTTAATTGTTGTAGTGGAACTAAATGTACTGAATGCCAACAGAAGCACCTGATCGAATCCTTTCCTACCTGGAGGGATCAGCTGGATCAGTTCTATTCTGATGGTTTCATCTGTGGAGAGATTTACATTTTTACTTTCTGTGAAAGTTTAACTGTTGAATGCAGTGATTAAATCAAGATCTTCAGCTAGAATTCTCTTGTCAGAAAACATTCTTTTACAGGACAGAAAATGATCAACGTTCTGTAGAGAACTGGGATGAAAACTGTGACTTACGTTCCAGCATCACAGCCACGTCTCCAGGATCAAATGCGTACCTGAAAATCTGGTTTAAGAATAGGAAGCAGTTTAACACTCCAGGTTAATGTTTATGACGTAGACACCAGATGAAGTGTATGTGGGAGCAGAGACTTAGTCAAATGTCAGATAAAAATCCAATTAGGTTTAACCCTTTAACTCTGGAGCTCTACTGTTTGTGTTCTTTTACGTTGAGCGTGTAAACCAGGGGTCCCCAAACTTTTTCTTGTGAGGGCCACATAACCGTTTTCTTCTCTGACGGGGGTCGGGGTCGGTTTGTAGGCAAATAGAAAAAGTGTAACAATCACAGCGTAAACATAAAGATTTATGGTTTTCCAGAAAGACACACATAGCTAAATTTGAAATAAGTAATTTCTGTAATCTTCACAGAAAAAAATAATACTAAAACATTTGAAAAACTAGATATATAGCATTACCTGTTTTAGATTAAAGATGCTTAAATTGATAGCTAAAAACACTAAAGCTAATTGCTGAAAATGCTGAAGCTGATCGCTGGATAAAATATTACTGAAGTGCAAAACTAGCTGAAAAAAACTCAGAAAATTCTAAATTAAAGATCTATCATGTTGCTGAAATACCAGCTAAATGCCAAATTAGCCAAAAAAAAAAAAAAATGGAAAAATGTCTAATTTAGCCAAAACAGTTTGGGGGCAGGGCCAAATGTGGAGGAGGGCCGGATCTGGCCCGCGGGCCGTGGTTTTTGAAAACATTAAATATTTGATGTTTAGAGTTCAAAGTTAAATTTAAAGTTGTGTCAGTGTTTGGTGGGGACAAACCTTTTCAAAGGTCATTTTCTCCTGGAACAGCAGTGGAAACACAGCAGGGAGGCACTGGGACTGGTGGTACTGACCCGTGACGAACACGCTCAGATACATGTCTTCTTTAGCGGGAAGCTTCACTCCAGGGCACGAGACCTGCACACAATCAAGCAGGTATTTCTGTCCACTCTCCTTCCTGTGGATCAGGGGTGTCAAACTCAGTCACTCAAGGGGAAAAAATCCAAGACACACCTGAGGTCAGGGTTAACAGGATAAACATTTATTGGTCATCCTAAAACTACAATCGGAACTCCGTCAACCTCGTTGTGAGTTTGGCAAAAACGTTTTTAGCTGATGCGTTCACAAAGTAAATTAAGAGGTTTCTTACCGCTCTGAACTTGATCTCTACACGCACTTTAAAGGCTTTTTGAAGCCCTGGAATCATGGTGCAGGTCAGGAAGATGATGGACTGGGAGCTGCGCTGTTCGGCGTCTCTCCGTTACCATGGTAACCCCCGCTTCCGGGTTGAATTGCCGTAAGAGAACCCAGGGAAAGGAGAAACGCGTGGTCCTTAATATTTTAGCAATGGCACAAAGGCTTCGTTTGGAAGGAGAGAAGCTTTCCCTTTGTGCTCTCTAACCGTTTGTAATAAAAGCCGGAAATAAATCAAAGAAATAAAAGCCTGCAGCCTCACTTCCGGGCGCGAGCAGAGCTGGATGAAGACCTCAGGACCTCTGATGCTGCAGAGTCTTCAAACTATCCTCTGGGAGGTTTGGCTGCATCTGTAACCCTTTTATATTCAGTGAAGCAAAAGAATATCAGTCAGTCACAACTTCTGAAAGTTATCCCACTGAGAGCTGAAAACTCCGAAAATACATCACATTTAAAATCCCCCAGTGATAATGCTGTAGGGTAAAACACGTGGTTCTGGGGTAACATGGAGGAACGGATCAAAATGAGCAAAAATGTCACACCACTAAAAACAACTGGAAAAGTTGCATTACCAACAATGATGCTGGAGTGAAAACATAACCCATGAATATATTTAAAGGCTTGTTAATCTACTTAAAATGTTGACATTTTAACACTTTATTAATTTCATTTTACTCAATATTTCAAAAACTATAAAGTTTATGAACACCAAGAAAACAAGCAGTAATGTCCTGAACGAGCTGAACCTTTTGATACCAAGATTGTTGAAATTGATAAAAGCGTGATTGAGTTTTTACAAACCAAAAAAGGTTGTTAGAGGAGCAGGAGAATCACTATTGCAAGCTGAAGAAACTGAAAACATAAAACATCTCGGCCAGAAATTCACAAATCAGAACTAAGTGACCCATGCTTTATTTTTTAGAACACTTAAAATCCTTTAGTTTTTCAATTTGCCTTATAATCTGATGTTCCCAGAGTATGAATCTCCAACTGGTTTTTGGAGCTGTATCACTATTTTAATTTGAAATAGAACATCCTTTAGAGTTCTTTAACCAGAGAAACACAATGGAGGGGTCAAAGAGCCACAGGTGACCTCTGACCTAATGGGACAATGAACACAGAGAGGGTTTTAGTACTTTTGATTATTTTAATTTTATGTGAATAATGATATAAAGTGCAAGCATGTAATAAAAACATTTTCAAGATATTTATCATTTTTTGCTAATCATGTTTAACCCTTTAACACCTGGCACTGGCAACCCTTAAAATCCTTAATAAACTGTAACTTCTCAACAGTTACCACCATAATTCCAGCAGATTCTGAAGGAATCATGTTAAGAATGAAAAAATAACAACAGATCACAGGATATAAACACTGGAGCTCCGGTGTTAAAGGGTCAACTACTTTGTGTTTGAAAATGAAAAGAAAGAAATAGAGAAAGAGATGTCCACAAAGGTTGAACTCCTTCCTCATTAGCGTTCCCACTCTGAATTTCCTGATGCTGCTCCATCCGTTACAGGCTTGTTGTGACATTTGAGGATGTGTTGAGGTAAAATGTTGAATAGATTTGCTGGCACGTGCATAGACTTTACACAGAAAACATCACTTGGGTCTAAATAATTCAAAAAGGATTTAATAATTCAGTTCAGTTTGGTGCGTTACAAGACTAATGTTTAAATTCTTATTTGGAATATTGAAATGTGTTGGACTTAGAGTCAATTTCTTATCCTCGTGACATTTCAGGTTTAGATAATTGGATTGTTTGAACATTTCATAGAACGACTGAAACTTCTTTCCATTCGACAGAATTCAGATAAATAAATAAATCTTTATCAGGAATTGAGATGAAGTTTTGCCTTTATTGTGCTGGGATCACTTCTCTTTACAGCTCACTTTTCTGGTTCAAATGAATCATATTTTGGTGAAATGATGCCCCTAAAAAAAACTCGAAGCTGAAAGAGGCATTCATCATTTTCAATAAATAACTAAAAAAGAAAAAAAGAAAATAAAAACTGGTTTAGAAAAACATATTCAGAACTTTATAATCTGCCTCAGGAGTTTTCTATTTTTTCTGAGCTTTCGAGTGATTTGGTGTCAGGTTCAGAGTCAGAACTGAATTCTTGATCCTTCTCTCCACCCGGGTTCAAGGCCACTGCTCCTTTCCTCTGTGGCAAGACGGTGAAGAAGGCCTCCTGCCAGCTGCTCTTCTCCAGGTACGCCAGCATGATCTCAAAGACTGAAGAGAGGAGAGCCTCAGAGAGGGAAGTGCTTTAACTCTGTCACTGTATCAGAAGATGGTGTTAGAAAAAGCATCAGCACTTTTACTAGGAGCACTAACCACAGAAGCCGTGTGGCTACAGACTTTTCACGTGACGTCACACAAACCGGCGAGAGTGCAGAGTGACTTCTGGTTATACATTATGTCTATTCTTTAGAACGACAAAGCTGACAGCTGAACACTGTTTAAACTGTTTTACCTAAATAATAAAACCAATTGTAACAGAAATGTGTACAACAGTTATGTTCTAAGTGTCCTCCCTGGTTGTATTGTTTTCCCTCTTAGATCAAATGTCAGTATTCCTCCTGCAGAATGCTCCACAAAACCCTCCAAAATCCTCTGGATGATATTAAACCAGTCGTGGATTATTTCTCTCTACAACCCGGTTAAATTTAGACGAAGGTACAGGAACTTCATTGAATGCTGCTGGTTGGATCATGAAGGTCATTCAGATTTTCTTCTTCTAATTGATGCTAAGCTAACGCTAGCTTGATGAGACGTAGATCTGCAGAAGATCTTTTCTGTCCAGTTAGAGTTGATTACATTTCTGTGTTCACAAAATCACTAAGAACAGAGATAAAGTCAGACAATTAAAAAAACAAATAACGGTTGTGTTATTTTCTGACATAGCTCCTCTTTGCTGTTGATCATAACTTTGTCTGATCCTGCAGGATAATAAAGGTAAACAAGGATCAAGTTCATTTGAAACTGTCAAAAATACATTCCTATTTTATAATTATCCCTTAAAACCACAAATACCTCTGATTACAACAAATAAATGCAGCCTTGGATGCAGTTAAAACACCAACGAGCATTAATGTGCATCTTTGCTGCTCCTGTTACATGATTTCCATCAGTTTTTGTGCTGATCGCACTTAAAATACGTGAGAATAACATGAAGTAAAATAGAACCCGTTAGAATAACATCTGCTCAAATGAGAGGTCGATATTTTCAATAGAACCTCAAATATTGAAGATTATTCAAATTTGTATTTAGATTTGTGAACGATCTAAGACAGGAAATGAAAATACAGTTCAACAGGACATTCATCAAATAAATATTGTACATTTTCCTGTAGAAATTGGTAAAGTTACCTTTATTATTTATGTAAAATTGTGTTCAACAGAGTTCAGCCACAGGCTTTGCCGTTCTAAACCCGTAAACCAGAAGTCACTATTCGCATCTTTAGCCCTGTTGCCATTTTCTTCTCACTTTGGAGAACTTAAAAAAGCATTGATGTGAGCTTCTGTCAGAAACAAGACAGACAGTTTTGTGGATATTTGTGTGATGTCATCCGTTAAATCACCACTGAGCTGATGCTCTGGCACGAGCACTGCTCTGAAAACCAGTGGAGAACTCCAACCTCAGAAAAAACCACACGCTGCAGCGCATGACACCTGACCAGAGACCTGAATGACTGTGCTTCTCCTGCGTCATGTCCTACCATGGTTAACAGCCAGAACCTTCCGACTGTTCATCTTGACAAACGTGCTGAGAGGCAGCTGAGCGTGGTCGATCCCCAGCTCCTTGGCCTTCTCAAAGGTAATTCCCTGCAGAAACCCCCATCACGTTAAAAGGCATCGGGAGGAAGAGGAGTACAGTGGAGTCCAGCAGACCTTGTGGTGGTTGTGGTCCACCAGGCCTCCAATCACATAGGCTTTGCTGTGGTCCAGCTCCGTCAGCACGTTGGGAGAGTCTGAGGTGAGGTACACCAGATCTTCTCTAGCCAGAACTTCACTGTAATGTTCGGTTTTAATCCTGATGTCCTGAACAAAAAGTGACACACACTGATTCTAACAGGGGACGCTGCAGAAACTACAGCATGTTAGATGTTTAAGGAGCTCTGCATCTCACAGCAATAATCAATGCAATGTTAGCATTTGGTTTCAATGAGGAATCATCTACAGGCAGACAAAAACAGCTGACTTCACATGTTCGTATCTTCATATCTAGAATGATTTCTTTGTAAGAGTCTACAATCTACAAGAGTTCATCTTTAGACCCAGCATCAGTTCTCTTCATCCACTTCAGCTGGTGTCATGGAAGCTGTTTTCTATGGAGGGATTTTTGTGCCACCAAAGTTACAGTCTTGAGATCAAAATTTTCTAGGTTGCAAACAAAATGTAAAATGTTAAGAAGAAAAAAAAATCAAAATTTGCAAATAAAAATATTTAATTTTTGGTTTCAAAAACTTTTTTTTGCGTTTGCAAACTTCTTTGTAGTTTTAGTTTGTAGTGCCTCATCTCTATTTCGCCCTATCTTTGATTTTGCGTTCATTTTCTCTCAGCATTACGTTTGTGCCACCCCAAACAGCCAGCTGATTGGCCTAGATTCTATCCAATCAGCTGTCTCTGGGATCCAAACAGACTTTGGACTTTCTATAGGCGCTGTTCTGTTCGGTCAGAATCTACAGTCTTCATCCATTCTGGTCCGTTTCTCTTTGAGCAGAACTCAGAAGGAGCAACAAAGATCAAATATTCAACAGAGTTCTGGATTTATTCCTGTTAGTGTAGCGACCAGCAAGTTTAAAATGTCTGCAGCAGAAAAACGTCTCTGTGCAGCTGGAAGTTACGTTATGATTTGTATGAATGGACCAGAGTTATTTCATGAATAAAACGCTTAAAAATTAAGAGAAAGTTGCATTTTTCATGAATATTGTTTCTATTTAGCACCGCATGTTACCTTCCAGTTCACCCATCCTTTGTCCTTCTCATCCATGCTCTGCTTCAGCTGGCCTCCCATGCTCGTCAGATAAAACTAAGAAGAGGAGCCTTTCAAAGTCAGACTGAAACTGGACTTTAAATCTGGTTCACGACAGCACTAACCTGCACAGGATGTGATGCTCGTCTGTTCTCAGCGTAGCACCGTTGGATTTGTTTGTGAAGCTTCTGGACGTCCTGATGGGGCAACCAGACGAGTCAGCGTGGACGTGGAGGTGCCAGCATGCAGCAGCCACAGCTCCACAGCGGTTACCTTGGTGAGCATGAGGCTGTCGAAGCTGCAGTCGACCACCAGCCTGAGCGAGCTGGGCCTGGACTCTCGGCGGAAGCGCTTCCTGGCATTCTGAAGATCAGCTTTCTCCTCCTCCTGGAGGCTCTGCCGCTGCTGCCGGCGCTGCAGCTTCCTCTCCTTCCTCCTTTGTCTGTGAAGCCACCAAGGAAAACTGTGAGGTCTGCATTCATGGTAGGGGTGTAACGGATCACAAAACTCACGGTTCGGATCATTTTTTGGATTAGGAAACAGAAAAAAAAAAAAAAAAAGGACAAGAACAAAACAAGAAGATAAAAGCCTGAAATTACTTTTTTGAAAAGCTTTAAAACACATATTTGAGAAAACATATATAAAGTACTTTAAAGCATAAATATACACTCACATATCCTTGAACTTTGAACATAACAAACATCCATCCATCCATCTTCTTGACCGCTTCTTCCCTTTCGGGGTCGCGGGGGTGCCGGAGCCTATCCCGGCTACTGATGGGCGAAGGCGGGGTTTACCCTGGACAGGTCGCCAGTCTGTCTCAGGGCCTCAATCACACACACATTCACTCTCACATTCACACCTAGGGGCAATTTAGAGTCACCAATGAACCTATGAAGCATGTTTTTGGACGGTGGGAGGAAGCCGGAGTCCCCGGTGAAAACCCACGCATGCACGGGGAGAACATGCAAACTCCACACAGAAAGGTCCCAGCCGGGATTCGAACCGGGGCCTTCTCGCTGTGAGGCAAGAGCGCTAACCACTGCGCCACCGTGCAGCCCTATAACAAACATCTGATGACATTTACATGTTTGGAGATCAAATCTACAAAAACTGACAGAAAAGAATGATGAATATGCAGTTTTACCTTTGCCCCCATCCCAAATATACAAATTTAATCTTAAATGAAAAAGTTCAAATGAATTTTTTTCTTTTATTAATTGTAGTATTGAAACTAACTGGGAATATTTAAAGATTTCAAGTAATTATTAATATCCGTGGTACATGTGCAGGTGAGGAATTGCCCACTTGCCCTGGTAACTTTTGACATTTTTGGCTTGCCGTACTGCCTTCCCCTGACGGTGCGTCCCTGTTGCAGGAGCAGCTTTGTCACAGGAAAAGCACTCATGTCAATAATGATATGTCTAACTCACATGTGTCAAAGTCAAGGCCCGGGGGCCAGATCCGGCCCTCAGGGTAATTCTATCCGGCCCTCCAGATCATTTTATTTTATTGTTATTAATGACCAGATGTTATCTTGCTCTTATTTTCTAACTTGTATAATTTTGACGAATTATATTTTTATGGAGAGTAAAATATTGAAAGTTATTTAAGGTTTAAGTTGATTTATTCTGGAATAATATTCCTGCCTGTTTTTATTCATATTAAAGGTCAAAAGTTACATTTAGAAGTTTTAAAATGTAGTTTCAGTGTTCAATAAATATTTATCCTGTTCGGGTCAAGACATGAGGCGTGTTTTGGATTTTGGCCCCTTGTGATTGAGTTTGACAGAAGGGCTGGCGCGATTAACGACCAATCGATGATTAAAATAGCCGACGACTAATTTAATAATCGATTAGTCGTTGCTTTACTATGTGGAGTCCAAGTGTACTAAAGTTGAACAAAGTTGTGAGCGTTCAGCATCAAAAAGATGTACTTTTTTAATATATATTTGAATCGGTGAGAGCAAAACCTTATTTTTTGTGAAAAATAGTTCCTTGTTTCAGATGCAGACCTCAATAGATTTAAGCCTTGTTTTAATCCCAGAAACTGAAGGACAGCGTCTGCAGGATTCATTGAAAGTTTAATAAACTATCATCTCAATGGTCTTTGTTTTAGTTAGTTTAGAGCTAATGATGGTTAAAGATAAAGATGTGATCTTTACATCCAGTTTATGCATGACCCGATTAGTCGACTGTTAAAATAATCGTTTGTAGCAGCACTATTTGACTCTCCTGCTCTAACTTATTGTGAGTGTTATAAACTTTAAGAATCATTAGATACATCATCCACGTGTATCTTGCTAGTTGAGTGTTAATCTAATAATCACTTTGTTTTGAAGATTATTTTTTTTAATCTTAAAATTACTTAATTTAAAAAAGGTCTAAAGTAATTTAATATCTGACTTTTTAACCTGCTTTTTCAGAGCTGATCAGTTAGATGAGAATAGACAGTTTGTTCTTCATCACGTTTCCCAAGGAGTCTGGACTCATCTTCATCTCTCTCCACAGATCAGTCATGAAAAGCTCCGCTCACATCACCGACACATGAGATGGAAATTCTTCTCCCCGTCGGTGGAACAGAGAAGTGAACTGCAGGTGAGCGCCGCGTGCGCCGGACAGGTGCCCCCACCCCCACGGACATGACAGTACGTACTTTCGCAGGTCCCGCTCCTCCTCCCACTTCTGCTGCTTCAGGAGCTTCTTCTGCTGCCTCTTGGACAGGCTCGGGCTCGGTGCCGCGCGTCCGTCCTCCGCGCTCAGACCCTCCCCGGGCTGCGGGGCTCGAACCTCCGTCTTGTCCACGGCAGCAGCCATCAGAGAGCGGATGCTGGCTGCGGGACTGTCGCTGCTCTGCGGGGAGCGGACCCGCGCTGCGCTCGGAGCCCCGCTGCTGTGACGTGAAGAACGGACCAGATACCTGGATGAACCACAAACCTGTTCCCTCAAACCAACTCACAGGCTGCACGTTTCCACCACGGTTCCGGTCTTCTTTGATGACTTGAGTGTAGTGACCATCTGTGCTGAAGGCGCCACACCGCCACCTACCGGCTGGAGGTTCCTCATCAGGATGTTCCTGGAAGATCCTCAAACTTCCCTCCTTATCCCATGAAAATCAGCTTTTTGGTGTTTGTAGCATTTTTCTCATGATAGAGAACACATGTGAAGAATATTAAGATGATAACTGAGTATTTCTTTTTTCAAATTGTGGTGAAACAGTAGTGGATGAAAAGTTGCAGTTGGAAAAATATTTTAGTTTTTACAAACAAACTGCAGTCTGCGGGTGACTACAGTCAGATGCATACTGCATACTGTAGGCTACACCCATTTTTTAAAACAATGCCCCATGGGTTACAACAGTAAAACAACAAAAATAAAACTTACTTTATATTATTCTGTAAATCTGAAGCATGATAGGTGTATTTGCTATTTTGTTGATACTGTCTGATTTCAGCAATTTATTCAAAGAAATTTATTTTTTTATTGCTAAATTTGATTTTATGAATAAAATGCTCCATTAATATAATTAGGATATTTAATAGATAGAACTGTGAAGATAGCTCTGATATTACTCACCGTTTTGTTGCACTAATGTTAAGTTGGAGTTGTGAGGGGCTGTAAGCTAGTGGGAGAGTGTGTAACAAAGAGGTAATGGGAAGTGGGGGCAGGCTCATACAAATCTATCACAAACCCCTGCCGTTCTGCAAACTATGTCCCTGAAAACAACAGTTTTTTTAGACTTTGGCTAAAAACGCCATCTTCATGATTAAAAAACCAATGAGAACACTTTAAATAAAAGATGATCAGAGTGGGACTTAAAACAAGAAAAACTGTACTTTTTTTTTGATTGTATTACATTTCTTGTAACTTCTTTCTTTTTGAAACTCCAAATAATTCACAAGAACACTTTTGGAGCTACAATTCTGCAGCTTCAAACACTTTTAAACAAACTTAAATAACAAGATTTGAATCACACTTTTGTGATTAAAAGTCAAAGCCTTTTGAGTTGTTAAAAACAAAAACTAGACGGTATGCAATCTCAACTTACCTCAAACGTCAATTAAAACATTTTTAGTATTAAAAATAACTTAATTAATAACTTAACTAATAGTGATTATAAATCTTAAACTTGTATCAGCAGAACTCTGGAGTCCAGGTAGAACCACAAAACAAACGTTTTAATATAGCAATCTTGCATGCAGAACATCATTAATTTGTGTGTGCGCAATAATATGATTCACACAAAAAGAATAGAACTTGTACAAAAAAGAAGACCAGGACATCAGAATGTTTTCATAAAGGCTTGTTTCTTCACAAAATCAATGACTGTCTTCAGACATCTTGGAGCCCCCTGCTGGCCTCTGCAGGAACTACAGCAGGATTTTATCAACACAGTTATTATTTAAAATCTATTTGCTTTATTTTTTGTTTTCTGTTGTGAAATACTAAATGTTATGGATTTAACAACAACAATCAACATTTTATACTGTTATGAGAAGCGCAGCATGAATTCACACAGTCTGTTTCAGAGAGCAGATATGAAGGTGTAAATTGGAACTTCCATTGCACGTTAGTGAGAGCTGTGTGTGCATCTCTGGGTGTTATGGAATGCATCGTCAACAAACAGGAACTGAATGCCTGTTCAGAGATAGGGTTCAAGTTCTGCAACCCGACCCAGAACCTGAGCCCCCCATCAGCGCCTCCTAACTCAGAGACTGTGTGGGCTATCAGCCAGCAGAGAAACTTTTAACACTCCCCAACTGCTTATTTAGCACACATTCCAGAATACACTGTGCTAAGCCAGTTTAACTCTGCCTCTAACGCACATGTGTCAAAGTCAAGGCCCGGGGGCCGGATCCGGCCCTCCAGGTAATTCTATCCGGCCCTCCAGATCATTTTATTTTATTGTTATTAATGACCCGATGTTATCTTGTGCTCATTTCTAACTTGTATCATTTTAACAAAATATATTTTTATGGAGAGTAGAATATTGAAATTGTAATGTTCTTTCTTGAAGAACTTGTTGATTAATCAAATAAATTACAAACAGGCTGGGAAACTGTCTCATTTGCTGCTTTCCTTCAGACATCCTAAATCTCACACCAACTTTACCAAATCACGCGAGACTTTAACACCTCAGGTCGGTCCATTTACTTAGTGGTCAGAATATTACAAAAGTAATTTAAGGTTTAAGTTGATTTATTCTAGAATAATATTCCTGCTTTTAAGTATTCATAATTATGTTTTGTATTTTGTATTTTTATAACTGTATTTTGGAGTTCAGTTAATATTTCAGCTACATGCTAGCTGTCTTGGCTAACCTAAGTTTCTTTGTTTCTTAGGCTAATTTGGCATTTAGCTAATATTTTAGATGACTATTAGCTTCAGTGTTTTCAGCTATTAGTTTCAGCATCTTCAGCTATCAGCACTAGCATCTTCAGAGGCCAAATTCAGTTTACATTATTCACACCAGCAGTATTGCAGGTAATGCTAATAATCTGGTTCATAGTTATGTTAAAAAGTTACATTCTTAAAGTTTTAAAATGTAGTTTTAGTTTGTCCAATAAAGGTTTATCCTGTTTGACCTAAGGTGTGTTTTGGATTTTGACCCCTTGTGCGATTGAGTTTGACCCTCCTGATCTAAGGTGTCCGAGCAGAGAGAGATCTGGGCCCCATCTGAATTCTTCCCTTCTCCCTTCCCCTTGATTTGAAGTGGCAGTTGAAGTGGAAGTCGTGTCCAAATTATTATTTTTTAAGTTTCACACTCCAAACGGGGGGGTCCAAACTCCACCGCTGCGAGGGTAAACCGTGTCGCGCTGAGAAGCTCTTTTCTTAAAGTGGATGCGCTCTGAACCACAGAAGTTTACATTTGAGTTTACTGCATTTCGTCGCTGTGTACCTGAGACATGTGCAATGACAATAAAGTTGAATGCTATTCTATTCTATTTAAATGTGAGTAATGAGTTTCTTTTGTAGTGTGACCTTTTTAAAGTTATAAAACCGTTGTTGTTATGTTTATTCAAGCGCTGGAAGCTCCACGCTAAAGCTAACGGGCCGGCAAGTATTGATGACGTCCGAAATATTAGACACTTTTTTCATAACCCTCTGTTTGGGGGATAAATGAAGGGGAAGGAAGAAGGGAAGAATCCGGATTGGGCCTTGGAAACACTGAGTTCATGGTGACCTGAAATTTGGTGAAATGAACACAGTGCACCGTTGATCCTTTATCACTCAGATCCTTGTTGCTTTACTGTCATGCTAAAAAAAATAACAAGGAAAGTTATTTTCTCTGCAGCCAGTTATTAAAACAAAACTAAACATTGAGCTACATTATAAAAAAATTAATATGATCATTTACATTCCTTGACATCTTGTAGATAACTAACTTAAGTTTGTTAATTTTGAACTAACAGCTTTTAAACAAGATTCAAATCCTTCCATAAATCTTTTAAGGATTCCAGTTTTTATTGGTTTCTGTCACTTAACTCAAATCTTCATGCACTAAATGATGTTTTTCACCAGCCTTGTTTTTACTGCCAATGACATTACAAATAATTTATTGATCAAAATCAGATTAACATTTTAAATCCTGAGGCGTCGCTGGTGAGACTTAAACCCAAAATCTGTTAGGTCCTGTCACTTCTCAACTGGTAACATAATAATTCCAGTATGTTGTGAAGGAGAAAAGCGGCGTGAGGCGGTTGGCATTATTGTGTTAACGCTTGAAAAATTACAGTAAATCAAAGAACATAAACACTGAGGCTCCACTGTTAAAGGGCTAAACATTTGTTTCTTTCTGAAATCACTTTTTAAAGAAACGGAATCAGTATTTCTTTTAAAATCCAACATACTCGTTCTGTCTTCAGAATAAACCATCATCTCCAACAGCACCAGCAGCTGAACCATCACACTGAATTTCACTATTTACTTTCACATGAAGCAATCAAAACCTTTCCCACTTTTTCAGGAACAGCTCAGTCTCGGTGCTGGAAGCAAAGCCAACCAGTCTTCTTCAAGTTTGTCTTCTCTCTGTGTTCTGAATTTGTTTGATTTCACTTTAAAGAAACTTCAGAGATGTGAGACAGTTTTTTAATCAGTTTATTGATGTGCTCCAAATAAAATCCCTGCGCTCTCTTCACAGTGCACTCACTTTCTTTCCATAATCTAAAAATAATCCTTGTTTCTCTCAAGACAACCCTACTTGCATATCCTCTCACAAACTGTTTTCCAGAAAAGAAAGAAAATCTTCAAACACAGAACCATCTGATTACCAACAGCAGAGCATAGTAGACAGTTCACATCATGGCCCAGATGAACAAAATCATCATGCACTTTCAAACACTGCTGACACACATCCGTAAAATGATACAGCGCTCCAAGCAGGACAGGAAGACAGGAGGAGTGAGTTACAAAAACAGATTCACCTGAAGTCACTCTCACCTCTATGATCAAGTTAAACATACGACTAAAATATGACATTTGTCCGTATGGTTGCATGTTGATCAATATGAGTGGAATTTTAAAGCATCACAGATAATAGTTTTTCAAGAAATGTGAGTTCAACATTTCTGAAAAGGATTTTGAACCAACATCTGATCTGACATTAAAGGGGCCATACTTTGAAAAAACAACTTGTTGAGCTTCTAAGAGTGTTTCACTGTTCATTCCCCTCTATAAAGAACCCCAAAGTGGGCGTCACCCACACGCAGCAGCAGGCGGAGCTTCAGGAATCCAGTCGTTTTACTTCGGGTAGGAAAAAACTCACAAAGATGACTAATATTTTATAAACAATTTGTTTCTTAGAGTTTCAAAGGTAATATATGGATATAGACATATATATGATCATATATATGAATATAGTTCACTCTGAAAGGATTAAGAAAATCAGGGTATGGCCCCTTAAAACACGGAGACAATCCCATCCAGTCAACTTCACTCAAACTTCAGCACGTGCAACAATGTTGTGTTTCTCAAACACACACATGGAACAACAACACACTCCCATAAACTGGACACAAAGACCACAGCGAAGCATCTTCTGTGACAAAACTGTTTAAGACTACAACTCACAACAACTATGTGACTCAGTTTCGTTGTGGCTCATTCAACTTCAACAGATTTGCAACATTTTCTTAAATGTGTCAACACAGTTTATAAAAATCATGTTTGAGCATATAAAGAAAGTCATCAGTTTTGATTTTTTTTTTTTTTTTTTGCTAAAAAATAATTGATGGACTGTCCAGCAGATCCTTCTGTTTTAAACACACCAACAAACAACTCTCACTGTTTGGTGTCAAAAATTATAACACAAAAAAATGAAAATGGTGTAGACAATGCAGATTTTAATCTAAAATAGTGAGGCACTGAGCTGTCAGCAAAGCTTCATCTGAAGGAAGGGATGTGAGGGAGTGGAGCAGTCACACTTTTCAGTGCTTTAGACCATATTAAAGCAGAAACAAATTCAAACAAAAATGTGTCACTTCAAAAATATACAAAATACCATCAAACTACTGCAGAGAGACAATTACATTTCTGTTTCTTTTCTTACCATTGTTTCAATGATCAAGCTCCAAACAGAGGAGACGTTCGACTGACTGACTGACTGACTGACTGACTGACTGACTGACTGACTGACTGACTGACTGACGTGTGTTGGTGAGACAGCAGGAGGGTCGCACCGTGAAAAAAGCCAAAATGCGGGTGGAAACCTGTGGACCTGTGGAGTCCAAACCCGAGGAGTCCAAACACGAAGGAGTCCAAACCCGAGGAGTCCAAACCCGAGTAGTCCAAACCCGAGTAGTCCAAACCCGAGGAGTCCAAACACGAAGGAGTCCAAACCCGAGGAGTCCAAACACGAAGGAGTCCAAACCCAAGGAGTCCAAACCCGAGGAGTCCAAACCTGAAGGAGTCCAAACCCGAGGAGTCCAAACCCGAAGGAGTCCAAACACGAAGGAGTCCAAACACGAAGGAGTCCAAACCCAAGGAGTCCAAACCCGAAGGAGTCCAAACCCGAAGGAGTCCAGCTTTTTCCCATTTCATGTCTGTTGGAGATCAAAACAGAAAAGAAACATTTTTTATGAGCACAGCATCATCACGTGAGAGGTGGCGTTGATGTGATAGTTACTGAGCATTCATGGTCATGTCACTGAAGGAAGGCATTTCTGTGCCTAAAAGAAAGCTTTTAAAGTAACCAGTTCCACCTTCAGTCACAACCGGAAGCTGTCATAAAGATGTGAAGTATTCTTTACATGCATTTTGTTGACTAAACCAACGTGAATAACATTAGCAGTGAAAACAAAGATGTTCAGTACAGGACAAGTCAATGTCTCCATCCTGTATGAAACAAAGATTTCTCTTTGGATCTCAGGGTTTTTCTGACAAGTGTCTTTGGACCTAAACACAAATCTAACTGGGATAACAAAAAGTTACATTTCAAAGCAAAGAATATCACCTGGGGCCCGTTCCAAGAAGCAGGTTCAACAAATTTAGAGTTCAAACCTTCTCAAACTCAGGGTTTTCAGTTCCAGAACAGCTGAAAATGTTTGATTCAATCAATTTGAAGTTGTTAGAACCAGAATCAGGTGTGAGCGTCGCGACCATTAAAAGCCCTGATCAATGGAGCAAAGACAGCACGATTCACCATGGCAACGGGAACAAACAGCTGAGTTACGTACTTCCGGCGACGGAAATTGATAAGTTCCTTCAAGTATATGCGACTAAAAAAAAAAAAAAAAGCATATGCCGACTATAGGAGAACATTTTTATCAAGAAAAGCAACACAGCTGCAGCGGTAGAACAGAGAGAAAATATCTGCAGAGTTATTTGAATCATTTCAAATAATGTCAGGAAGGTTATTTTGTCTCTTGTTGAGTAAGGAATGGTTTTTGATCTGTTACTAATTTAACCAGTAATCTCCGTGATCGCATGAATGACCAGTTTTGGTACACCCCCCCACCTACACAAGGATATCACTGCACGCTAAAAAGAAACTCTGTAGCTGCATTTATTTGATTTTAACTCTCAAGACTTAAAAAATATTCGCAGTTTTTTTTTTTTAAGCATGAGAAAGTTTTCCACTGCTAGGATTCGGACTCAGGCTTCCACAGAGGAAGGCATCTTTGCTGCCAACTGAGCTAACATTTCTTGCAAGTACAAGACAGTAGATGATTTCAGACTTTGCAATGTAATGATTTCCATTGTTAAGGGTTTAAAATGAGGAAAAGAAAACTCAGTATTATTAATAGCGAGTCCCTGGAAAAACTCACTATTTATAATATCTCTCAAAAAAAAATGAACTGGGAAACTCCAGTCAGTCGACTCGTGTCCTCAAAATCCTCTACCGACGTAAATAACATATCCTCTGGATTAATCAGCCTCCTCTTGACATGATCCTCTATGAATGAACATGTCATTCTGGTTTCTGCGTGGTGGAAACGTGACGTCTCTAATGTGAATGTTCTCTAAATGTTAATGAGGAACTCATATTTGAACATCTTTCACTTTAAAAAGGGGCGGAGACCGCAGAGAACTCTAAGTTTCCTGAAGAAAACCTGCTACCGACCAGGTTTCGTTCACAGACTCAGTTACCATAGTGATTGATTCTGAGTTCAGCTTAACCCGCTTCTTGGAACGGGCTTGGTTTCGCCCACTTTCCCGGGTTTGAGTTATCTCTCTTTCTGATACCGAAAACTCAGAGTTTTGCTGAATTTGGAGTTCACGAACTCAGAGTTCCAACAAAACCTGCTTCTTGGAACGGGCCCCTGGTGTATTTATAGAAGATATCAACATAAAGCTAAAAACAAAACAAAACACAGAAACCACAGTTTTCAGAATTCTTTTTTTTAAGTTTCTCCTCTGTAACATTACCAGAAGATAGCAGAGGGGTTTCTAAACGTTGACCTCTGTCATGAACCCTAAAAAGGCTGTTCTAACCAGGAGCCTGAGAAGATGACATCAGAGTTTAGACGAGCCGGATGCTGCCGGGGTTTAGCATGTCCAAAGCTGCAGAGAGGTCCAGTTAAATGACAACTAATGACAGAGCTTTAGCTCCAGGTACTGCTGAACCTCAACAACAAACAACACACACAAACTCACTCTTTACACAAGACACCTGTCAGTCAAAGAGGCCCAACTGTCAAAAGAACCTAAAGAAGTTTCAAGAGCGAAAAGGTTTGTGTTTTTATCCATCTATCCATCCATCCATTCATTAATTCATTCATCCATCCATCCATCCATCCATCCATCCATTCATCAATTCATCCATCCATTCATCCATCTAATCATTCTCCATCCATCCATCATCCATCCATCCATTCATCCATCCATCCATCATCCATTCATACATCTATCCATCCATCCTTCATCCATCCTCCATTCATCCATCTATCAATACATGTATACATATTCCATCCATTCTCCATCCATCCACCATCCATCTATCCATCCATCTGCCATCCATCCTTCCATCTATCCATCCATCCATCCATCCATCCATCCACCCTCCAACCAACCATCCATCATCCATTCATCCATCCTCCCTCCATCCATCCATCCATCAATTCATCCATCCATTCATTCATTCATCCATCTATCCATCCATCCATTCATTAATTCATCCATCCATCCATCCATTCATCAATTCATCCATCTATTCATCCATCTAATCATTCTCCATCCATCCATCATCCATCCATCCATTCATCCATCCATCCATCATCCATTCATACATCTATCCATCCATCCTTCATCCATCCTCCATTCATACATCTATCAATACATGCATCCATATTCCATCCATTCTCCATCCATCCATCCATTAATCCATCCATCTGCCATCCATCCTTCCATCTATCCATCCATCCATCCATCCACCCTCCATCCATCCATCCACCCTTCATTCATCCATCCATCCACCCTCCATTCATCCATCCTCCATCCATCCATTCATTTATCCACCCATCCATTCATCCATTAATCCATCCATCTACCATCCATCCATCCATTCATCCACCCATCCATTTTCAGATTCTGCTGAATCCCTTTTGGGGTTACGGGGTTGCTGGAGCCTATTCCAGATACTGTTTGGTAACACACTCTAGCAAACACACAAAGACGTTCATCTGCATTCACAGCTATTGGAGATTCATTAATGAACGCATAGAACATGAGTTTGGACAGAGGGAGGAAACCAAACATCCACGAGGGGAACGTACAAACTCCCCAGAGAAAGACCAGGCAGGATTCAAACCGAGGCCTTCATACTGTGAGGCAAGAGTGCTAACCGCTACACCCCTATGCAGTCTCTGAGTAACGTGCTCTTGTCTTTAAATACTATCATTGGCTGTTTGACAACAAAGGCTTGCTTCTGGAGGATTTCAACTTTTATCATTCAAATGAAAAGATGAAGTTTATCTGATGGAAATCAAACTCTGCCATTAGAGTTGATGAGCACAGCTGGTCTCAGCAGTATGTGGGTGACATTAAGAGAAGGGAAACTCCAAATGTTCACAGGGCAGATAGGTGCTCTGCTGCTCTGCAGCATGTTTTGTTTCTGTAATGAAGCTGGCCTCTCAGCCTCTCTGTCTTGAAATGACGGCTCCTATAAAAAGCTCACTGATACTGGAGCAAGCTGCCAGCCAGAATCTGACGTCCTGCAGCAGCTGAAGCTTTCTGTGCACACAGACAACAAATGTCTGACAAAGTTTGAACTCTCTGCTGCACACACAGGAACATTGCAGCACCTTCCCTATAAACAATCTAGACTGGGAGCCGAATCAAGGCATGCACACGTTAGCATGTGGTACCCAAGCGTTTAGCTGCAAACTTTACAACCAAGGCTTTTGTTCCCTTCATGCATGTTCAGTCTGATCCCACACTGATGTGGACATCCAGAACCCAACACTGCTCCTGAGGCACGAACCGGAGACATGAAAATACTGTTGAGTTTTAGGGAAATGGGTTGACTGAGTATCTTTTTATACAGTGAGAAATAACCTCACTATTAAAGGAAACCAGGAGCAGAGACTTTTTGTGTGGGCAAAGCCTGGGTTAGAATGGATTGTTATCAGACAAATCCAAGCTTAAAATTCTTGCTGGTTATCGCGGACGCTGTATCTTTGGAGCTGAAGCTGACAGGGAGCTTCCAGTGTGTCATCAGCTCTAAAGCCAGCATTGCTGCTGCTGAGGGACAGCCTCAACAGCAACTGTGAATCCTAAAGGTATGTAAAGGTTTTACAGCACCACACTCCAGCCAGTTCCTTCTGATTTGAAAATCAGACACAAGTGTGTTTTTCAGCTTTTGTTTTCAGGTTTTTACATCTGGATGTTAAACCCCCATCCACTTTCACCACAACAAACGTGTTAGAACATGAGACTGACCAGTGTTCTTGTCTCTAATCACTCAACAATCAATATTGAAGGTCTACATTCAGTTTCACATCAGACAGACTTCAGGCCTTCACGCTCACGCTGCTTTTCTGCTTCAGAATCTGCTGGAATGATTAACAGTTGAAAGTTACAGTAAATCAAAGAACATAAACACTGGAGCTTAAAGTGTTAAGAGCAGTCAAGAAAGACTCTAAAAACACAAGTGTGAAACCTGCAACAACCTGAATCACAATTCACTGTTGAAGAAGGTTTCATGAGCAGAAGGAAGGAGCAAACCACTCATCAGCAAGAACAGGAGGGTCAGGCTGGACTTTGATTAAATAAAACAAGTTCAGAGAAGAGCCTGAAAGTTCCGAGATGAGGATTTAGGGTGTGATGAGACCAAGATAAACATTTACCAAAGGGACAGAAACCTTAAAGTTTGGAGAATCAAGCATCTGCCTATAAACCCTAACTCACCAGCTTAGAAACACAGTGGCAGTGATGTAATGGTGTTTTTTTCTGCAATAGGCTCATTGAATAAAGTACATAGACTGAGAGATCCATAACTATGCAGCAGGATAGAGATCCAAAGCACACTTTCAAGCAACAAAGGAGTTTGTCAAACTCCAGAAGTGGAAACGTGATAGAAGGGTCCAGTTTGAACCCTATGGAGCATGCAGAGCAGGATTTAAACCAACAACTGTACAGTCATTAACCAAATCCACGTGCAAACACTTGGAAATAAAATCTGGCAAGTAAACTTTTTTTCTCTTTTGCAGTCAACGACAAATGTTTTCTGTCCACTGGCCTCACTGTCCCGATCCTTTTGAAGGGGGCTGTCTTAGCGCTGAGCTATTTATTCACAGAAGATCATTAGAAATGTAAACGATACTGGTTTACTGAGACCAGCCTGGCCTGTGTGGGTCGCCTGGTTCCTCTCCATGTGATCTGAATGTCAAGTCTTACATTTATAGGACTTGTTTCACTATCATCAGTGATAGAAGAAAGTGCAACTCCACAACTGCAGTAAGTCCAGCACTGTTTGATGTTGGGACTAGAGACACCAAAGGCTGTCAGATATTCCACATGAGTGAACTGCAGCTGATGAGGACATTCTGCCTCAGAAGAGCTACAGAGAAAACATCTGAAAGAGCAGATGAAGAAGGAAAAAAGCAGCTTTTCTTCACTCATTAAGGAGGACCAGAACTGTTTCCTTAGCTGTCTCCAAGCAAGTTTCCTGCTCTGAAAAGGCAATTTACGGTGGCCATGAAGGGTCACAACGCATTATGTCAAAACACAAGTTGCACTGCTTTTATTCTGAAATTTTCATCGGGCTA
>NC_050529.1:24658382-24670779 GCF_002922805.2 Oryzias melastigma
TCAAGAATGTACCGTTCCTCTTAGATTGTGAGTTATTCTTTCAGGTCTGGTCTTTACTCACCAGTTCATCTGTGCTCCACCACAAAGCTCATGGTTGTCCCGTCAAACGAGGGCGGGGCAATGATCCTGGGTCCTTGTTGGGAGGTTATACTTATAATGGGCTGTGTGACGGCACACGGCGTTTGCTGAGGCCTGCTGGCAGCGGCGCCATGCTGCTGCTGCGTCCCTGAGGCTGCTTGATGGTATTTTCCTGTGGACATGTAGAAGGGGCTCTCCATGTACACCCCTTCATTCTGCTGCGAGGCCTTCTCCATGCTCTCTGCCTCTGATGGCACCGACATCTGCGAGTGCACCAGCGCCCGGGAAGGGATCACCGCGGGCCCCGGCATGAAGCTGGGGTAGATCATGTAGGTCTGGCCGTACGCTCCAGGGCTGAGGGCCATTGGTGAGATGGGCATGGGTAGAGGAGTCATGGGAGGCTGTGGGATGGGCATGTCCACATATCGGCCTGTTTCTGGGTCAAAGAGGCGTTTTGTGGCCGGTTGCACAGGAGTGTCTACCAGATAGTAGTTTCCAGTGGTGGGGTCCAGGAGCATCTTCCTCTGAGTGGCCTGAAAGGGTTCCAGGGTGGGAGCTGGGGTCATGATGGGTGAAAAGCAGTACATCTGCGGCTGGCTGCTGGACATCCCCAGCGGGATGGAGTGATAGATAGCGGCAGCGGGAGGAGTCTCTGTCCCGTGGCCGGAGTGTGCCGTGTACCTCTCCTGGCTCCAGGATCCCTGATGTTTCGGTGGAGGACTCGGCTGTTGGGTAGAAAACGTGTATCCGGGAGTCTTGCCAGCAGGTGGAGGTTGTTTGCTTTTCATCAGGTGTGATTTGACTGGAATAGTTAAGTAGTTATCAGATAATGCACTTGAAACATGGAACTTCTCCTCGTCTTTCACTTCTCCTGCCTCATTTTTGTGACTAATCTTTAAAGAGAGGGGCAGCTTGGGGGACTTGGGGGGCAGGTTTCTGTCACTGAAAGGGGTTTGAGTGAAGCTGTTTGACTGGTGGATGTTTGGAGCTGCACAGAACTTGAAGTTAGAACTACGATTGTTGCTGTTTCTGCTGCCTGTTACATTTACTGCTTGATGTGACTTAAAAAGCAGTGAGTGGTCGTGGCTGCTGGATGGATAAGGACACCTGCACGAGTCGTCTTCTCTGCTGACTGGACCGTCAGAGCCGGGGGAGGCTGCGGTTCTGGGATGGGAGTCTCTTCTGACCTCCTCGCCGTCATCTCCACCCAGCTCCTCACTGGCCAGGAGTGACAGCACGTGGCTGTCTGTCAGGCGCTCCGGCTCGCTCTTTCTCTTCCATTCATTTTTTTCAAACACATACAGCTGCTCCATGGTTTTCACAGCAGCCTGGAGCTTTTCCAAAGCCCCTTGATTAGTGAGTTTAGACTTCTTGTCTGCAACATCAGAATCTTTTTCCTTCTTCTTTGGTGTCAGTGCGCTCTCTGCTCTGAGTGCAGGGGTTTCCTCTGAGGAGCTGCTGCAGGTCGTTGTTGGTGCTGTGCCCGCTGCTCTCTGCGGTGGATCACTTTTAGCGTCCCCCGGAGTCACTTTGTCGGAGTCAAAGGACTCCTGTCTGGTTGGTTCCACATTTCCAGAATGTTTCCCAGAGTAATTGGTGTTTACAGATTGACATTTTATCACTATGGGGGACACAGTGTCGAGATTTCTGTGGTGCGCGTGCTTCCTTTGCTCACTGTCAGACTTATGTTCGCTGTTATCCAAAGAAACAAAGTGATACGAACTTTTGACCAATTTACGCACATCTCTGACTTGGTGAATTGGTGTTTGTAACTTCCCCTTATTCTCCCGGATGTCTCTGACCATGAAATGTGGAACTTTGTCTGAAGACTCACCCTTCAAAGCTGCAGCCAGCGCTTGGCATCTGAAGTCATCTGCTCTGCTGAGGCTCGGCGCCTTGGAGTCTAAATTAGGAGCGCGCAGTTTGGAGACTCCGAAAGGCTCAGTTTTATTGTCTCTGACGCTCCTCAGGTTTATTTTAATTTCCGGAGATTTGGATGTGGCCAAGCTCCTGGACTCTGAGGTGTAGAAGGTGTTGTCAGCGCGCCGTGTTATCCCCGCGTCATCCCCACTTTGAGAAGGATCTCCGCGCTGCAGGGGTCCGCCTTCCTCCTCGCTGGACAGCAGCTGGATACTTGGAACAAACAAATGAGACATTTTCGTCAGTTTGCTGCTGCCTGCTGCGCACCGACCCCCCTCATCAGCTGAAGGCGACCTGTCCTGCACAGTTTGATCGTTTTTATGATCCTTTTGAAACTCTAGCTCCCCGTCCTTCCAGCATCTGAAGGCGCTATTTTGGCTGCGAAGCAGCGTGCTTTTAGACGCTCCCAGTGCGCCTTTTTTAGTATCGATAGCAGCTTCATTCTCCGACGCTAAATTCGTTTCTGGAGCGAGCGCGGTCGACTCTTTCCTCCAAGAGTGGCTGCTCCTGGTATCACATGAGCCACTGTCCACAAAGTCCCCTAGCTGTTCCACGCACGCGGGAGCGCAGTCGGAGCTGCTCTCGGACAGCCTGGAGCTGTGACTGCGCAGATCCCGGCTCCCCTTCCCCTCGAGGCTGTCCGGGCCCTCCTGGTGCGCATGGAGCGGGGAAGGCTGCTGCTGCTGCTGCTCACTGATCTCTCCGCGCTCCATCTTCCGCTCCTGCTCAAACTGCATCTTTTTGGAAAGAACATTTTTAATGAGGCTAGACGCGAACACTGACTTCTTCTGCATGTCTTCCATGGTATTGAGGGGTGGCTTGCTGGCCCCTCTGTCCTGACTCCTTAGCAAAGTGTTGGTAACCTCATCTGTGGAACGTGATCCTGCAGGGTTTTGCGCGAAGTTAGTGCGCCTTTCTCCCCCAGACATTCCTGCTTTGACATTACAGCGGAAATTCAGGGTCTCTGTCAGTCTAATGAGCCCACTGCTGCTCTGACCAAACTTCCCCATCAGCTGGATCTTCTGTGTGGATGACGAGGCCCCGCGGGGGCTGCCACTTATAGTGAAGATCTTGCTGGTGGGGGGTTTGATGTGTGCCAGTGCCAGACCTTTATAACCTCTATTGTCGATACTGTTGGCTATTTCAAAAGAGGCTGCTGAGTTCTGACAGACACTCGGGTCAAGCCCCTGTGACATGTTGACGTTTCCATATTTCAGGTCGACAAAGGTGGACCACCGATTTCTGCCTCGGCCGTGCTCTGACGCAGAGGACTCGCTGGAGGTGCTGAAGTTAATGGTATCAAAGTAAGGGTAGGCCAGGCTCTTGAAGGCCCTGGCTGTCAGATTGCGTACCTCCTTGTCAGCATCGTCCAGCTCACTGACAGCGCTGGACGTGCCGCTGGAATACTCTGTGACCTCCTTCCCCCTTAATTTGCCGCCGAAGTGCATCCGTCCCGGCGCGGCTATAAAGCACTTTGCTCTGTCACACAGCGTTTCTGCCTTCCCTTCCACTCCTCTGAACACATAACGGCTCATGTCTCCGGAGCGCCTGGCATGATAAAGAATGTTTTCGTGTTCTTGAATGTTGCCGGGGTCATTTATAGCTCGTGAAGTGGCTCTGATTGACAGGCAGATCTGTCCCGCGCTGTCTCCGCTCATCTGCTGCTGCTGCTGAGGCTTCCATATGTTCTCATCTGAGCTGGGGAACTTCTCAGACGGATCGCTTTCACGCAGAGTGCTGACTACTGCTGATGCGCCCCGAGCGCGCGCAGAACTTAGCCCCGCCGCTCCAGCGCCATCGAAAGTATAATCCACAAAGGAGTACACCCGACTGTCATCCTCGATGTCCCAGCTGGTGGAGGAGCCCACCCCGAGGTCGTAGTCGCCTTCGTGGTCAGACAGCTCCGACAGCTCGATCTCGTGCGTCGTAATGTAGTGGGACTCGTCCTCCGTGACGCACTGGCCGGAGTCATCAGAAAGTACCAAACTGACAACCTCCTCCTCATCATCTGATTCAGTCCTCCCGCTCAGACTATTCCCGCCACTCTGTAGTCCCGCATCAGGTTGTGTCGCTTCATAATCCTCCCGTTTGGACGCGTCGAGCTGCTGCGTCATGGCGCACTCCTCTTTGCCTCCAGAATTGAGGTGATCTTCAGGGTTTTTGACACATGGCGGGAGGTAAGACCAGAGCGGGTCAGAGGAGGTTGTGTGGGCATCTCCTCTACACGTGTCCTCCTCTTCGCTCTTGATGGCCATCTCAGGGTTCGGGTTCGATGCGCAGAGAGATGCGGGGCTGCTGAGAACGACGACAGACATCTGATTCCTCTGACGGAGCCTCGCGTCCTTCGCCGCCGTTTATTTGCTTTCCTCCTGCTGGCGCGCGTGCTGGCGGGCGTGCTGGCGCTCACCCTTCATGGTTGGAGCTTCCATGTGTCTGATCAGAGGTGGAGTCGGCCGGCCTTCCTCTGTCGTTCAGACAGAGATGGCGCGCAAAGCTGCTCAGCCGGATGACAGACTCCTATGACACGGAGGCGCACATTCCGGCCGAGCGCCCACCAAGTCTCACACCGAGTGTCTAAAAAGGACCGGACACATAAGCAGCGTTCAGGACACATGACCACTCTGGAGTCCTCAGACAAACAAAGACACACTTCGGTTCAGTCACATCAATCCATTCTCCTGGCATCAGACCCGCAAACAGGAGCCACAGAACTGTCAAAAATGTCAATGTTTCTGTCTTATCAAATCCTTTGGAAGTATTTCATAGATTTCACACACTCTCATAAACATGCAGGGAAACAAAATATTGTTTGCTTGTTAGTTAGAATAGTGCAGGTCATTACATTAGTCACTGTTTACAGGTTAAAATAATGCCCCCTCCCCATATTTCTATCTAAGTATTGCTTTAAAAACCAAAGCAGATCATCAGATGTGGACGAACTTCACTGCTGCTCTTCTTCCTCTTCACTGAATCCAAAGGCTGACGTCACGTGTCAGCTTTGTATGATGAGACCTGTTGGTAAAAGAGCAGAACTTCAGAGGAGCATGTGAAGCAGCTTCCACAAAGACCTGCAGCCTGAAGACACAAACATGGAAACTGCAGCTTTGTCAGGCAGCAGGAAGCATGCAGAGCTGTGAGGGGAAGTCAGTGAGGTCAACAGCAGCCGACTGACTGTGACTGTGAGGCTCCCGGAGGTCTGTCAGTCTGGACTGCAGGACCACCGAGAGCCTGCAGCAGATTCCAGAGGAGCCAATGAATCATTTTAGCAGGAGTTTCACCCTTTTACCAGAGATGTCGTCATTACTTCTTCAAGCATAAAAGTAAACTGAGGGTCATCATCAAACGTAGCTGAAGGAATGTCTCACAGTGTTATGGCTCAACCCCCTGGAAGACTGAGAACCTTCACAGACATATCAGTGTCCGTCAGAAAACTGTCGGCTTATTCCTGGGAAATAATTTATGCAAATTTAAGATAAAAATGTTCTAATGTGGAACAGCATATTTCAGTCACTTTGAGGAAAATAAGCTGGAGATGGTTTTTCAGTGGATGCAGAGTTCCTAAAGGAACAAAGGAGCAAACAGTCCTGTTTGTGGAGCGCATCTCAAGAAAACAGGACTCTTCTTTCAACTTCTATGTCCCTTTAAAGCACATGTGTCAAAGTAAAGGCCTCCAGGTAATTCTATCCGGCCCTCCAGATCATTTTACTTTATTGTTATTAATGACCCGATGTTATCTTGTGTTTATTTCTAACTTGTATAATTTTGACAAAATACATTTTTATGTAGAGTAAAATATTGAAAGTTATTTAAGGTTTAAGTTGATTTATTCTGGAATAAAATTCCTGCCTTTTTATTATTCATAATTATGTTATAAAAGTTACAGTTTGGGCTTGTGCATCTGGTCCAGATGCTTCCTGGACACCTCCCTGGAGAGGTGTTCCAGGCATGTCCCACTGGGTGGAGGCCCCGGGGAAGACCCAGGACACTCTAGAGAGACTATGTTTCTCGGCTGGCCTGGGAACACCTCGGGCTCCCCCCAGAGGAGCTGGAGGAAGTGGCCGGGGAGAGGGAAGTCTGGTCATCTTTGCTCAGACTGCTGCCCCCGTGACCCGGTCCGGATGAGTGGAAGAAGATGGCTGGGTGGAATTAGTTTTGAAGTTTTAAAAATTGGCATTCTGATAGATTTTTGGACTATTTTGGCATTTACTAAGATTTTTTAGGCCATTTTGGAGTTTAGCTAATATTTAAGCTACATGCTTTTGGCTAAGTTAGGATTTTTTTTGAGTTTTTTTAGGCTGTTTTGGAGTTAGGCAAAAATTTACACGCTAGCTGTTTTGGCTAATTAAGCTTTTTTGTTTGTTTGTTTTTTAGGCTAACTTAGCATTGAGCTATTAATTGGCCATTAGCTTCAGTGTTTTCAGCCATTAGCTTCAGTGTTTTCAGCTATCAGCTTCAGTGTTTTCAACCATCAGCTTCAGTGTTTTCAGCTATCAGCTTCAGTGTTTTCAGCTTCAGCGTTTTCAGTTATCAGCTTCGGCCCTTCGGCCTTTGTGGCCCACGCGTTGAAAAGTTTGCCCAACCCTGCTTTAGACCCTCCCTCCCGGTAAGGAAAAACTCCTAAAAAAACCTGAGTCAGTAAAAAAGAAGAAACCTTAGGGATTCCCACATGAAGGAGAGATCCTATCACAGGACGGACAGGAGATACCAGAACAGTTAAAGAAAAATTAGCTTCTACAACTACGTATCTAAAAGAGTTCATTCAGATGGAGCTGAGGGACGAGTGATGATGAAGTCCACAGTCAAGTGAAAGGAATCCTTTTTTTTAATTTTAATGTAACATTTGATGCATGTTTTAATGTTTAAATAAAGATTCTAATGAAAACATTCGTTAAAAATCTGGTATTAATCTTCTCTGTTATTATGTATTTATTCTTAATTATTATTTATATTTCTCAGTGGGCTGGGTGTGGTGCTGCCACGCAGGAAACCAGGGTTCAATCCCGGGGCGTGCATCGAGTTTAACCCAGACTTCTGTCTCACTCTGCATCATCTAGGGCTGGACTGGGGGTCCACCTCGCCCCCACACGGGTCAAATGTAGAGAACACCCTTTACATCCAGACGTAGAACCAAGAAAGGGACATTAACCTGCGACACACAAACACATCCATCAGACTCATAGTTCAAGAACCTCATCACTTCTTTTCCATCTAACAAAGCTGAAAATACTCAGACTCCAGGCTATGACTAATTCCTGGTGACAGCTCTCCCTTTTTTAGTCCTTTGTTTACCAAAACTGCAACATTTTTTTACTGTTTTTGTAACTTATAAGCTTCCACAAATGACTTCTTTTCCAAGGAAAGGAGAACAATCAACAAACCAGAAAGTCAACAATAAAAACTGGGTCTAATTTCTCTAACACAGGACACATCTTTCACAGTCCAACTCTCCAAAGCCATTAGACTGAAATTTGTTAAGTTATGCTGATTTATTGTCCTTTAGAAGATATCCGAACATCTTAAGGACTACTTCCTTTACCATGACCTCCAGTCCTGAAGGTGTCAGCCACATTAGACTAATTGGTATGAATAACCGGGCCTGTGGATACTTGGCTGGCAAAGATCTTGACCTCTCCACTGGGTTCTGGGGGGGGCAACAGAATCCTCTTCAGTCTCTGCCAAGAGCGTAATATAGTAGGGAGTGTAAGGGAAACTGGAGACGAGCTTCAACTTGTTTCTTTGCTCCCCATGTGTCAAAGCCTAGGACCACCGTTGGTGTCTCATGCCCGTGTGATACTGGCTGGAGAGAGCGGTCAGAGAGAACTTCTGCAGGACGCAACCTTATTCTGTTTTGGTCACATTTATATTCAGAATGTCTGCCCTTCACTCCAATCGCTGCATTTCTGAACTGCTGGATAAATCTGATGGAAATATGTCTTCTTCCATGCAACCAAAGCTCATGTCAAATGGAGAGCAGTTAGAAACCTCTCATTCAGAAATTCATGTCAAACAGTAACTTTACTTTTTGCTACAACTATCAGTATCAGACCTATACTAGTTGACATTTTTTACTTTTCCATTATGACTTCCTAAACCAAGTTTTGTTTTTGAGCTCCAAAGAACTTTGTTGTCATATTTTGGTAATAATGAGTGTGTCTATTCCTGTTTGGTCTGACAGCCAGGAGCTGCCTGTGTTGTGCTTGTGGAAGATGTGGCCTACATTTAAAGAAAACTCATTTTTGGCCTCATATCCTTGAAGCAGACAGCCCATGTTGAAGGCACGGCAGAGCTTCATGCAGGTGGAGTTGAAAGAACCCAGGACAGCATGTGAGGAGCTGCAGACTTTATGTCTCTGTTAGCACCGGTCTTCACAGTTCAAGAAGAAAACGAGACACTGGGAACATCTGGAGACATGCTTGTAACTTGATCTGATGAAATTATATTTCTGTTGCATTGATATTAAAATGACAGAGTTTCATACAATGAGAATATAAACTGTAGTCTAACACAATAGTTTTGGGATGTATTGCAGCTTCATAACCTGAAGAATTTGCAATAACTGAGTCATCCATCAACGAAATAATCGCTTTGAAGGAGAGAATACAAACATCATTTCTAAATTGTTGTGCAATTCTGTGAATGTATGGATGGAATAATGGATGAATGATGGATGGATTAATGGATGAATGAATGGATAGATGAATAAATGAATGAATGGATGAATGGATTGATGGATGGATGAATGAATTCATTAATTAATGGATGAATGGATAACTGACAGGTGGATGGATGAATGAATAGATGGATTAATGGCTGAATGAATGGATGAATGGATTACTGACTGATGGATGGATGAAGGAATGAATGAATGAATGGATGAATGGATGAATGGATTACTGACTGATGGATGGATTAATGGATGGATGAATGGATGAATGAATGAATTAATGGATGAATGGATTACTGACTGATGGATGGATTAATGGATGGATGAATGAATGAATGAATGAATGGATGGATGAATGGATGGATGGATGAATGGATTACTGACTGATGGATGGATGAATGGATGAATGAATGAAGTGATGGATGAATGGATGAATGGATTACTGACTGATGGATGGATGAATGGATGAATGGACGATAAAGAGATGAATGGTTGGGGTTGTAAAGGAGTTGATGCATTTCAAGTTGAAAAGGTTCAACTAGGTTATTTTTAATGATACCTGCTCACACCAGCCCCCCCCCTCGCTAGCGTATCAGTCAAAGTGGAGCTCTGTGTCCATCACTGATCCAACCACGGGCTCATCCTTCTGGTCCATCAAGAGTCACTCTCATCTCCGGTGGAAGGGGGCAGTGAGTGGAATGGAACAGGACCCCCACAGCCCGAGGTGGGGGTCCTGGTGGGTGTACTGAACCCCACGGGGTGTATGTACATAGAACACCTTGGGGGATGGGAAGAGGAAGTCAACAGGGAAAAAAAGGAGGGGGGGGGGGGCTTTGGTGACCCCTGGTGGACGGGGGTACAAGACTATGCCTGAAACAGACAAAAATTATTATGAGGAGAAGGACACTTGAGGAAAGTCAGGGACTTGACCATAGATGGCTGTCAGGGAAAATGTTCAGGAGTCAACAGACAAAAAAAGTTGATTAGGGGTTTGGTTAGCCTTTAAATTAATAGTTCATCATTAACAGTTTGATGAAGTTTACTTGTCATCCAAAGACTCAAGTATGAGCAAATATTGATGTTCCCCAGGTGTTCAGAGCATGGGTCCCCAAACCACGGATCAGGCTTGCCACCTCATTTGGCCCAGCCCCCAAACACTATCAGAGACGCTATCTAGACCCCCACAGCTCTTTCAGATATTAAGATACTCAGCTCTTTTTATGCCTGCTTTATTGATTGTTTCAGCACTTACTAAGGATTACTAGGCTATTTTGGAGTTTAGCTAATATATCAGCTACATGCTCACTCTTTTGGCTAATTTAGTATTTTTTTCAGTTTTTTAGGCTAATTTGGCACTTTTCTATTTTAGCTAGCTATCAGCTTCAGAATTTTCAGCCATCAACCTCAGTGTTTTTAGCTTTCAGCTTCAGCATTTTTAGTTATCACTTTCAGCATCTTCAGCTACTAGCACTAGCATCTTCAGCAGCCAAATTCAGCTTACAGCATTCACACGAGCTTTATTGCAGGTGATGTTATATATCTAATTTTTCAAATGTTTTAGTATTATTTTTCTCTATGAACTTTACAGAAATTAATTATTTAAGATTTAGCTGTGTGTCTTTCTGGAAAACCGTAAATGTTTATGTTTAGGCTGTGATTGTTACTCTTTTTCTGTTAGCCTACAAACCGACCCCGGCCCACATCAGAGAAGAAAGCAGTTATGTGGCCCTCACCAGAAACAGTTTGGGGACCCCTGCTTTAGAGCAAAACGTGATGCTTCACAAAGTGACTGCTTTGGAGACCGAGTCAAACTGGGTCTGCGATAACAGTCAGAACTCCACTGGACCTGTCTCTAGTGAACAGAACCGAATGATCTGAGGTACAGGAGAGGTTGGAACCTCGTCTGGGTTGGGGTGGAGCCGTGTTTGTGGACCTCGGTTGGCCAGTCGGAGACTGCAGTCTGGATCCACCTGCTGAGACCCTGCACTGAACCTTCACCAATCAAAGCAGCAGATTCCAGCAGGAACAGCAGAGACATGCAGAGTGCTGGCGAGGCTTGATGATGAAGCGTTTGTGTGAGAGGGGCTCTAGAATAGTTGCTGTCATTTTGCCTAGAGAGTGTGGGGTTTTGCTCTAAAAGTTGACTGAAGCAGACTAGGGTTACTGTAAACCCAGCCTCAGACAGGATATATTTAGATAGATATTTCTGTGAGATAGCCTGGTGACAGCAGGTCTTCAGAAGATACAATTACTTCTGGAGTCCACATTAAAACAGCAGGCGCTCCGCGATGGCGGGTCATTCGTCAAAAAGGATTAGGAAGGCGACATAAGTGGTTAACAAGAAGAGGGCACCAATAAATATATACCGTTCCCCAGATACATCTTCTCTTGCACTTTGAGACATCTGCATAGCAGCAGCAAACACAAATAAATGCATGTCATTAACACTTTGGTCACATGTGTAATCTACACTTTTTGAAGCTCTGAGAAGTCGATATGCTACTAGTTAAAGTTATCTATGTCTGGAAGCGCGGTGTGTCTTCTTCAGAAAAAAAGAAAAGGCCACACTCTCTTTTTGAAAAGAGCTGCCTCCATCTCTCAGGAGGAAACATCTTTTTTTATTGAACCCTTTAACTCCAGAGCTCCAGTGTTTTTGTGATTTGATTTAGTGTAGCTTTTCAACCGTTAACATGATAATTCCAGCAGATTCTGAAGGAGAAAAGCGTCTGTCAAATACCAGATATTTTGTGTTTAAGCATCACCGACGACGCCTCAGGCGGTGAAAAGTTAAAGGAATCTGTTGTCCTTGGCTAAAGGCGGCTAAAGTTTACCCTGAACAAGCTTCCACTGCAACCTCAGAGACACCAGCAGCAACAAACGCTCAGTTTACAATATACTAACATGAATATAACATCACACTTCTGACAGGGAGACTTTTCCTTTTACAGACCACATGAGCTCCTTTTCACACTCCGATCACCTTTTTTAAACATTGCCAGTGTTTTTTTCAATCATAATCATGCGTTTTTAGCCCAAATCTGAACACCTGTGCCATTTTCTATATCAGGAGCGCAAACTCAACCGTACAAGTGGCCAAAATCCAAAACACACTTTATGTCACGGGCTGAACAGGATAAATATTTATGGAACACTCTAAAACTGCATTTTTAAAACTTTAAAACCGTAACTTTTTTATATAATATGAACTAAATATATAGCATTACCTCTGATAATGCTAGTGTGAATGCTGTAAGCTGAATTTGGCACTAAAGATGCTGAAATTAATAGTTAAAAATGCTGAAGCCAATAGTCAGCTAAAATATTAGCTGAACTTCAAAATAGACAAAAAAAATAAAGCCTAAATTAGCCAAAATGGCTAGCATGTAGCTGAAAACATTTAGCTAAACTCCAAAGCAGCCTAAAAATCTCTAGCCTAAAAAGATAGAAGAATGCCAAATGTTTAAAACTTTAAAACTGTAACTTGTTAACATAATTATGAAAAATAAAAAGCAGGAATATTATTTCAGAATAAATCAACTTAAACCTCAAATAACTTTCAATATTTTACTCTCCATAAAAATATATTTTGTCAAAACTATACAAGTTAGAAATGTGAACAAGATAACAACATAAAATGATCTGGAGGGCCACCATTCCCACAGCTGGAGAACATGCCAAGTGGAAGACCAGGAAGAGGCAGGGAAATGGCAACAGATGACTTGGAAGAGATCAAAC